>NC_041364.1:10662475-10727475 GCF_900634415.1 Cottoperca gobio
ACTGTCAGTAGTCGGTTGTGTGTGAAAAATGTAACCATTCATTAAAACTGAGCTGCGGTCTTAATGATACAGATGTATTTTACTCCTTTATCAATACACAGACACTTACTGTATTGCAGAGTGCTGAGCTCACAGCTAAATTTCAGTTAATCTGTCTTGGAGAAAAAATGAACGAATGAGCAAATAACAAAAAAACTAACCTCCACGCCAACTGGCATTTTATAAACACTGTCAATATCCCCCTCCACCTTCTGGCATGTTCCCCTGCCCAGTGAATGAAGGATGCTAGCAGTGTCCAAAAGGAGTAAAAACTGTATTGGTTTGGGGCTATTTTCCACCACAGACAACAATGGAGGTCTTTGGTGCAGTAAGTCGTAAGGTGAGTTCAGAAAATTCATTTTTGTATTTATTTTTTTGATGGGATTTGTTGACAAAAAGCAAAAACATAGAATATCACCAGCCCTATCCTTTAAGGCAGGGGTGGGGAACCTCCGGCCTCCGGGCCATATACAGCCCGCAAGACCATTTGATCCGGCCCTCGACGTAATTCATAGATGCAGGCAAAAAAATCCACTAGAAAAAAAAACTAGACGGCAATAAATTGGGTGTTTTTCCTGGCCACAGTCAGGGTCTTTGAACACAACAAGGAACGTGTCATTACGTGGTCACATCATGTCAAAAAACTTCAATATTAAACGAGACGGTCATTGACATCAGTGAACGCAGCGTGGCGAGTGTAAAACAGAGAAAGCTGGACGCAGAATGTCGCACTTTCCAAGAGAAATGGACGAACGATTATTTCTTTGTGGAAGTAAAAGGCCAGTGTGTCTAGTTTGTGCGTAGTTGTAGTTGTAGACTAGTTTGTGTGTCTAGTTAGCTTGTGGTGAACATACAACATACAAACATGGACAGATAGAGAGGTAGACCACCACACCAAGAAGAGACTGTTCCACCACTGCTGTGCAATTATCACTGCCATTTACAATACTCATTTTATTTTCTATCAACCACTTGGTACCTATATTATTTTTTATTCTATTTAATTATTGTTTACTGCCTTTTTACTTCATATGTTCTTTTGCTGTGACAAGATACATTTCCCCGTTGTGGGACTAATAAAGGATTTCTATAAAACAGAAAGATACATGGATAAAAAAAAGTTGCTTTTTTGCACAGCATAAAAGAAAGGTGAAATGAATGGGCTGTGTCTTAAAAACATTTGCAGAGGTTATGAGTTCAATAATTAGTATGGCCCTCGAAGGATTTTGTAAAAAAATAAAATAAAAATGGCCCTTGGAAAACTATAAAGGTGAAAAAGGTTCCCCACCCCTGCTTTAAGGAGATGTCCATTGTTCTTTTACTGCAGTTCATACTGCTTGCTGATAGAGTTGGAGAGAAGTTCCTACATTATTAACATTCTGATACCAAAAAGACCCATTTTTAAAGCGGGACCTTCCTATCCTCGACAAGGAAATATTTCAAAACCAGTTTGTCTTTACTTCTCCTCTCCTGTTCTTTTTTTTTGTAATTGTAATTACACAGTATGCATCTTATACCACTAATCCATGCGACACCTCGCTCCTCTCCTTTTTCTCTCCTCCCCTTTACCTCTTTCTCTTCTTCTACTCTCCTTCCTCTCTCCTCCTCTTCACCTTGTAATGTTTACTTTAGGGGCTGTGTGGCAGCTTGAGGCCTGTCATCAGAGCTGCGTACTGGGTAAATATTATTGCAGGTCCTTTAACAGGAAGTAAAGAGGTACACATACCCCTGTGGCACCTTGACAAGTGATATTTTCAGCCTAGATTTTAGCTGCTTACTCAACGCAGTGACTGGTATCTGAGAAATACACACATACTGTAAACACATACACTCTAGGGTGCCGACTCCCTGCTTCGTACACGCGATACGGACGCCCAGAATAGTTATCCAATAGGATGACGACCATTATAAAGTCAACAGTCCAGTGTTTGACTGTCAGCACCGTAACACATACAGATGAGCTTTTGTTTTGACACAAACAATATGCTCACTCAAAATAGAGCCCAGTCTTCACTTGTAAACAATAGAGCTGCTAAATAAAGACATATTTAAGCCTGGATTTATGGGCTTGGTACTCCTACTTCACACATTCCTGCAGCTTTGTACCACAAAACGACAAAAGTGGATGTTGATGTTTGGAGGTTTCACACTGTTGAACAGGTGCTACCAGGAGGCAGCTGGTCATTATGGAAGCACACAATCGTACCTCAGCCAAGCCGGATTTAACCAGATTTGGACCCTATTCAAATGCACCAGTCACATTTACAAAATACGGTATATTAAATCCGGGTTTTACCTTCCTGTAAAATGACATTTTAAAAACCAAATAGCACATACTGTAGCAGTGTACAAACATATTTCACATCAACATCCTTCACAGAAAAATTCAAAACATCTATGAAAACGATTGTCGGTGGCCTGGATACATATGCTGAATTCATTGCTAAGGAAATCACATCATGTAGTTGACTTCCACCTGCGCACGCAAATCAAACCAGACACTATGAACAGTACAGACAGCTTTCTCTGAGCGGACCTGTCACTGGCCTGCAGGACAGAATACTAAGCTCAGAGAAGAGACACCACAGATACAGACACATCCCGCATGATAATACTGTAAGACTCCTGTAACAGTCTATAAGCTGCTGATCAGTCTACGCTTGAACCCTTTCCAGTTCACAAACTGCTTCCCTCTCCTACTGCAACTTCGTTTCTTGTTGGTATGAATTAATAACTGAGACAGACTGCCAATTAAAAAGCATAAACAGGGCAGAGTCTAATAAAAGCCATCTTGATTAACGTAGGTTGTTGTTCTGTCAGCCGCCAGTCGAATACATTGTGACCAAACTAGGATGCAACCTTAATTCAATTTCATGCTTATGAATGCCTAAAATACGGTGCTTTAAACCCAAATATAATGATTGTTAGAGTTGTCAACCAGAAGATGCGGCTTTGACTTTTTAATGTTAAATTGACTGGACTAATGACATTTTATTTATTTTGTTTTTACACAAAATAAATCATCTATATTTATAGTAAATATTAAAAAAAGAGGTCAGTGAGAGAAACAAATATGTGCAAGACCTTAGCCTTAAAAGCAAGTGTTTTTAAAGTAATATCACAGTTAGATTTCAGATTTAGAAACTGTAACTGGACTGGCACAGTGTAATTTTGCTATGTGCATCACTCATGCAGGGACTGTAATAATGGGTGAAAAGCAGCGGATTGAGGGCACTCATGTCTGCAGACACTCATCCTTGCAAAGAGCTATTTGGTGTCTTCTATTCGTTCAACACTCTCGTTCTCTCACTCTCAATCTGTCACTTTTACTCCACTTTCATACGCTCTCCGACTCTTTGTAGGTTTCTCCCTTCACTTTAGAGGACAGTCGTGTAGAAACCTGGTCACAGTTCGCTCTGAGGTAAATGCAGAAGTATGGTCGTAGCAATAAAAGGTCACACACAAGCGTGCGCACACACTCTCTTCTTAACTGCCTTCTTCTTCTTCTTCTTCATCATACTTAATTCATACGTGTTTCAAGAAGCTGTGGGTTACTTCACACGTGAGAATCTCACAGCGCAGTGAATACTACAGCATTAGTGCCACTGTTCACTGGGAGCCACTCAGGGCTTGACGAATGGTTTCGTTGGAGTGACGTTAGAGTGACCTTAAAAGCCTTTGAAAGCGTTAAGACTTTACAACATGACTTTAAATGTTGTCTCCATTAAGCCAACTGAATTGCATGAGACAGGGCCGCAACAGAGATGTGAAGCCACTAAAAGTGTACTCCACCGATTTAGCATCGCACTCTTATAACGTTGTCGAAATCATGGTGGAGAGTTAAACAAAAAGGGATCAAAACACAGCAGAACGAGAGACATTATCTTTTATTTTACTTTGTGCAGCTCTCTCTGAAGCCACAAAAGGCCTTATTGAACTTTTTTCACAAATGCAGTAGTGCTGCCCAGGTCTTAGGGAGTAAACCCATTCATGTTCATGGCTACCACGATATCGTATACTTGATCGTATACCTTTATTTGTTCATGATTTCTCAACAGGACTTTGTGTTGGAAGTCGTTTGATGAGTGAAGCGTTTTTAAACCAATGTTTAAAGGTCCAATATTGTAAAAAGTATCCATGCCTTTCTTGATTATGAAGCAGGTCTACAGTAGCTGCTATACAAATACTGTCAAAGTATCAAAACGCTCAATCCACGGAGAAATTCACGCAGCTCGTATTCAGAAAATGTGCCTTTAAAGGAGTTGGACATATATTGGTAGAAAGTGCCGACGCAGAGAGCGCAGATGCGAAAGACCCGAAAACACGGACCAATCAGAGCAGACTGGGCTTTTTCGGGAATGGGGACTTAAAGAGACAGGTGCTAAAATTGAGGGTTTAAACCGAGGATGAATTAAAGCATGTAAACATGTTCTAGTAGAAACCCAAAAATACAAGTATTAACCTGACATGAGCCTTTAAGGTCTTTAGGGCATACTTGGCTTTCTCCACTGCTGTAACATTTAATCAACTCCACATAAGTTTCTCCAGTTTGACCTTACTCATACAATTATACAAATAGCTACAGGCAAAAGTTATTCCAGGTGTCTTCATAGTAATGCTGAGCAGGATCCTCGAAGGCAGACAGACGCTGTAGCAGCAAAGCTTGGTCTTGTTTCTCATTTTCCTCCCTCAAACAGACAAACACACACACACACACACACACACACACACACACACACACACACACACACACACACACACACACACACACATTTACATACCCACAAATGTGTACTCTGGGTTTGTGTGGGATTACAGCAAGCATGTCTGGCCTGTCCTCGCCATGAGACCAAAAGTTGTGGCAGCTTGAGATGAAAAGATTTACCTCTGGGATGAATTGACAGATGGCATAAAGATTGAGGAAAGGGCACCAGAAGAGTAGATCATATGCCATAGCCAGGGGTAAGAGAGGACTGCATGCCAAGAGAGGGGTTAGAGAGGGACATAAAAGGAGGAACACGGAGAGTACAAGGCCAAGACATTGTAACAACAGACTTTAACAATGCCTCTTCAAGTCCAGCTTTTCTTTAGCCTTGTGTCCTATCGAGAGCGATTTATTCTCTTGTTTTGATTACAGAGAAAACTGTTAGGATTTATACTATTAATTACATTATACAGTTGAAAAGACTGGCAGTTCCCTCCCCTGTGCTTGCCTTTGTGGTGCCATATTAACACCGTTTGCTGCATTCAGATTTGTTTTACACATACACAGTGCAGCATTTATGAGTGTACTTAGGAGTCACTCTTTTGAAACAGACAGAGCTGTGATGCACGACTTTCCAGTATCTGCGCGACTTGTCACTGCCTTCTTTGCTTTGCAAGCCTCTGCCTAAAATATATGATGAGCTTAGGCTAAAAGCCTCCAGAGCCTCTCATCTTAAAAAATGTGACAGCTAAACCCTACAATCTAGCTACAGACAGAAAGAGAGACTTCGAGTGCAAGGGAAAGAAATTGTGGTTTCTCGGCTCAAAAGCTTGCTACTGGAGCTAGTACATCAGCGGACTCTAGAGAGAAACCTAATAAGCCTGTCAAAGCGAGATATTTGTGATCAGTTTGGTAGTGACCCATTTTTAATCCGAAAACACTGCTCGGCTTCACCGGAACACATGAGTGAGGCACTTTAATCTGAATACAAATTCCTCCGAGAAGACGAGGGAGGCGGGAGAGTGGGAGATAAGAGAAAGAACGAGGGACAAAGACACATGACATCAACACGCATGATGACATGATGAAAACTACAAAACCTCAATAATAGATAGAAATATTGAATGTTTTGTTTGTTATTTTTGATGGCTCGTCTAAACCACTACAGCAGAGAGCAATGCCGGTTGCCAATCACAGGCTCAAAATCTCAACCAAAACTTGGCTGTGGGTGGACAAGCTTTCCCCCGACACCACCGGCTGTCGGAGAAGAGGATGACAGACAGCGCGAGTAGAAGAGGAGCGAGAAGGGGAATTATCTTTCAGCATTGTACTACACTAACACTGGACATTATATAGTGTGCTATACTGTACTGACGAGCACGGGTGGGTAAAGGACAGAGATTTGTTGTTTAATTTCATGTTGCTGTGGTTTTAATTAGATTCTGCTCTCCTAGACATTACATCTATATAATGCTCATTTTCATTTACCAGATACATGCATACTTTGCTGCCCAGTTAACGTTTTGTTGAATGAAGCAAGTGCTACATTTTTGTATCACATCATGTCATAGGGAAGGTCAGGGTCTTACAACAGTTTAAGAATGCTTTAGTTGCTATGAGCAAATATAGCATTGAAAACAAATTAATACATTTAATATATTAAAGACATTTAAAGACTAATTTAAAAATGTTCCTCATCCCCTTGATAGAAAACGTAATTATAGTGGCATTACACTTCCTTCAAACATGCTATTGCAAATATAGTATATAAACATCATTTCTAGGGTTGCTGTGCCGGTTCCCATGATACTCTTTCAAACTTCACTACATGGTCTATTTTGTACAAATATGATTCAGATTTGGTTTTGTGTAATGTATAAATGTAATATATATGGAGCTTCTGACATGAATTATATTGACAATCAGCCTGAATGTAGACCTAACAAACAAAACTCTTCAGCATTATTTTCTTATATAACCAGTTTGTGTTATAATCATCAGTGTTGCATCTCCTTTATCAACTCTCTTCTTTCTCTATAGGCTTTGGAAACACAAAAAGTATTCACATCTTGCTAATAAAGCCAATTGAAATTGAAAACTGTAAATAAATTAGAAAAGTGAAGCTGTAATGTGGCAAAACTAAGATATAAACTGAGATATAAACCTGCTTTTCCTAAAGACAAAAGTGTTTTTGTGTAGTGTACACAAACACTTTTTAAGTGTTCATTGTATGTATTATTCACTTTAATCTGTTTATGTATAGCGGCAACATATTTTTTCTTTTAAATAAAAATGTCATAAAACCTTCATTAACTGAACTGAGAGACACGTAACCAATGTGAGATTAATAATGAAAAATAACACTCTTACGCGCTCATCACACTTATCTGTGTCAAGGGAGCACATTCAAAATCAAATTGCTATTTATATCGTGCCCAGTAAGAGCCATGCGTATCAATGACAGTGAGCTGACTGCCAACTCCACCCTGCACTTCACCTCTAAACGCCCCCCGGCTACACGTCGTGCCCACATCACACCGAGGCAATAATCCACTCTAATGCCATAAGAAAAGAGTTCAAGTACTGACATGCTCCATGTCCCGCAGGCAGGGTGAGTCTGGAAGATTGGAACTTGGGGGGGCAGAGATTCAGATGAGAGGGCCCGCGTATACTTGGACTAGTGCAGCGGCTGTTCGGGACGTGGCCGTTTGGAGCGTGTGCCCATCCGGAACGGGTCCATTGGGGTTCACTTGAAAGTGCCAGATGGCCGTATCAAACACAGGGACAGGACAGGTGAAGTGATGGAGACGGGGTAGAGCTCTCTTTAGAGGCCCCATATGGCTCTTAACTATAACATAACTATAACATATATTTAACTGGTAATATAAATGCAAAAAGGGGAGAAAATTGAGGGTATGCCCATGTGTCCCATTAGCTTGGAACCAACATTCATTTAAAACTGACCAACGCTTGCTATATAAAAGAACGTTAAAATGTAAAATAAAAGTAGAAATAAAACACAAAGAGAACATACCAATGGCAATAATACACAGCAATGTACAAATACAGAATTATAGACATGATTGGAGGATTAGTGGGTCAAAAAGGCCAGAGAATCAAAACGTGTTTCTAGTTTAGATTTAACAGCAAAGATTGATCCACAGTTGTGGAGCAGCAACTTCAAAGGGTCTGGGATTTACAACTTGGACTGAAAAATAGTTGTAATTGAAGTAACATCACTTCAAGAGAGCGCAGGCTACACTGTGGATCCTCACTTTACCAAACGGATCCTTTCATATCAACATCCAGCAGTTATGGAGCAACATTATCATTCATTTGGAGTCATGTGACTCTTTAGCTGCTAAATGTTGCACCATGTTCACTGTTCAGTCGCTATCTGAGTCCGTCAGCCGTTTGGTGCTGAGCAGGTAGTGTACAGTGGGGTTTTTTAAAGAGCTTTTTCACTGAAGACAGCTGCCTGCTGTGGCCTGAGATGACCTTCTGAGAGCGGTGAGAGTGAACAGTACAATTTCAGGCAGGAGAGCCAATGAGCTGAAACTCACTGTAAAGCTCCATAAAGCCGAGGGGAGCCAGATCCAAGTAATAATTCTCTGTAGGTTCATCACTATGAGCAACCCCTTTCACATTGTCTTGGCATTTGATACATTGTTATTATGATAAAAACATCAATCATAGCCTCTTTAGGCGACACAGAACAGTTTTCCAGCCAAAATAGGCAGCTGAGACGTCACTAAGTCTCTCATCTTACACACTGAAGAAGTGGTGCTGGTAAAGAAAATACTATTTATTTGGTATAGAAATGAATGTCCAGCAAAGAGACTCTTGTATTTCTTTTTTTTCAGGTTTAGATTACATGTAACCCCTGGACCTGTCCCTGCTCACAGGCCCATCTATAGGGAAAGCGAGAGTAACAGTAAAGCAAGAGAGAGAGAGCGTGTATGTTTGTGTCAGTGACTGACAGAGAGAGAGAGAGAGAGATCATCCACTGACTACTGCAGTTTCTCACACCCATTTTACCCAGTAGAGTGTATCCAGATTACAGTTAATCCTAAATGGCACAGCCAGACTCCTGACAGCAGTGAAGAGGAGTTGGCATATCAACTCCCTTTTAGCTTTACTACACTGCTGTTCCAATTTAAGACTGATTTTAACTTTTTTATTGAGAACCCATGAGGCAAATCCTAAATTAGCTTTATTGCTGAGGTTTTAACCTTTTATAGGCTACAGTTGAGCCTGAGCTCCGGGTGAGGAATATTTAGGTAGTTATCTTTGTAGCGATGGCCATGTTGTCCTTCTTCACTTTTAAAAATGAACTAGAATCTGTTGGTTATGCTGTACGTAGCACTTTCTTTTTTATGAGTATGTGCTTAAGAGTACCAGCTTCAATACTATATTTTTTATTTTTACAGTTTATTTGCTCACATTTTGTTTACCTTTGCTTTATTTAGTTTCTTTCTTTATATTTATTTACTGTGTACTGTTCCAGGGAAGGAGAATCATATAAAAAAAAAAAAAACTTTCAGGACAAGATTTTGCAGGAGAGAATAAAAACAAAACAATAAACAAACGAAAAAAGGTTGAGAAGGTGTCAATTAAACACAATCTTTTCAAAGTGAAAAACACTGCATCCCCTGGTTCCAGAAACAGCTACTGTATATGTGCCAGGAACCAAGGAGAGAGCGACTATCGAGGAAGAAATGATGTCAAAAACACAACTTCCTCAGTGTTTTAGACACTCATTGCTAAACATGAAACTGAGTAACTTCACTGAGAGAGAGAGAGAGAGAGAGAGAGAGACACGAGAGAGAGAGAGAGAGAGAGAGAGAGAGAGAGAGAGAGAGAGAGAGAGAGAGAGAGAGAGAGACAGAGAGAGAGAGACAGAGAGAGAGAGAGAGATAGAGAGAGAGGAGACAGAGAGAGACAGAGAGAGATGGAGAGATGAGAGAGAGAGAGAGAGATTGGAGAGAGAGTGAGAGAGAAGAGAGAGAGGAGAGATGGAGAGAGAGAGAGAGAGAGAGATGGAGAGAGAGGAGCGACAGAGAGAGACAGAGAGAGAGACAGAGAGAGAGAGAGAGAGAGAGGTGATAAAAGGGGAATATAATGCTCTCGTGCAACATACCACTAAACATGGTTCTAGTGAATATAAAGCGAGGCTTTTGCACAGCTAGATGCAAGTTGACAAGTGTGTAGGAGAGAGAATAAATAAAGAAGCACTTATATGCACCGTTTCCTCAACTCTGCTATTAACACATCATGAACGCGACCAAAAGTAACTTTGCGCAGACCCTTTGGTGGGATTTAAGCCAAACCACTTGTTGAAGGTCGTGCTATCAAACTTTGCTGGTAATATATTAGCATATAGCAGAAGGAAGACTTGTTTGTAAGTGGTACATATATGCAATAGCCTCAATTCTCTAAAAAAGAAATAAAGTCTACATAAAGAAAGTTCAGTTGAAATGAGGCCTTATGCATTAAATCATGGGTTATATCAATGCACAAGCTAATGTTGCTAAACAGAATTGGTTAAAACGTTATTCTGATGATGATATTTATGGTTGAAACATACATGAAGTGCCTCTATGTACGGTGGACGGAGCTAAATCCTGCGATGCTGATTCAGTATTAGGGCAAGCTTAAGGGGTAAAACTAAATAAAAGGAGAAATTGTTTACTACATGCTCTGACTGATAAGCTTGAACAACCTGACTAGTAACGTTTAAGCAATTAAGATGACATTTTGTTCGGTTAACACAATGCGAGTCAGGCTTGCTTTTGTTATGACAAACGCTAAAATGAAGTCGCAGAAAGTGCGTTTGTATCCAGATTCTCTGTTCTCATTGTGAATGATGTCAAAGTGTCAAACACAGCACACAGTGGGCAATGACACCCCACGTTCATGACTAAAAAGAAGTGTTTTAATTACTAAAAGTTAAGTTAGTAAGTTCCACTCATTTACCTAAAAAACATTCATGGAAAATGTAATGAAATATTTCTGGGTGTTTGTGACACAGAGGAACACTTCGCACATCTATTTCATGAGACAGGTGCGTAGGAGAGGGCCGAGTGGTTTAAAAGTTACAAATAAATAATTATCGGCAACTTCTGAGTGTTTGTGAAAGAAATCTGTCAAGCTCTCGGAGCTCACTCGTTTTTACTACTGATCAAAAACTAATCCAAATGAGATCTAATTCTGCTACTTATCCTTCACTCATTTATAAATCAAAGATAACCCCCCCTAGGGAAAGCTTTGCATAGTGACAGCCTGTAAGTTATGTTGCACCAATGACACAGAGGGTTGAAAACTTTGTATTAAATATCAAAAACAAAATTAACAAAGCTTGTAAATGTTCATGGCAAAAAAAAAGGTTTGCGGGCCATGGTGTCACGTGAGCCTTCACTTACTGTTGGTTTTGAGGCGGGCTGGCTCACTGTTGCGGCTTCCTGCCTGGTTGATCGCCTTGACAAAGAAGATATAACGGGTGCCACTCTGCAAGCCGTGCACCGTGTAGTGGTTCTGCTTGATGTTAGGTACGATCATCCAGCTGTCTGCAGAGTTGTACAAACCTGGCAGATCAACAGAGAAACACACACACAGACACACAGACACAGACACACACACACAGACACAGACACAGACACACACACACACACACAGCATGAGTAACCCAGTTTTGTTCATGTAAGCACAATCCTGCTGAGAAACTTTTCGGTGATGTTGAAAAGAGCAAAAAAAAAAACAATTCTCAAAATCTGACCGGAGCGGGATGTTATGCTTTTTACCCAAACATTAAGTGAGTCATCACACAGTAAGAAGCTCGGAGACCATACAACCGCAGTGTTATGCAACACTTGTGTGTACATACTGATCCAGCCCATTACCTTTCCATCATGTTTACCTTGGCGTGCTCCCCTGAGGCAATGTTGTGTGTTGACTAAGCTGAATCTATAACCCATTGAGAACAAGGTACTTCCATGACAGAATATCTGTAGTCAGCGCCTCAGGGCAAAAGAGTGTGATAACTTTAATGTTCAAATGTATGGAAACGTGAGGAAAACAACCAACATGAGCCCAGTCGGTGGGCGCTTTGATTCAGAGCGTCTTGCAGAGTGGAGGGTTAGTAATGGCTGGGTAAGCTCCGCAGTCACCTTCTTCTAAACAGTCTTTTCAGTGTCTCAGCTGCAGTCGACTGTGAAGGATGAAATCTCAGGACTGAGGAGAGCGACGTCGACAATGGGGTGCTCTTTTTGGCCTCTAGTCTAATGTGTGTAATAAAAGGGGGATTCATTTACACACTTAGATTGTTGTTATTTTCCCCTTAACTGACCAACCACATGTTTATGAAGCGATGTTTATCTGATTTTAAATCCCAAACACACAACTTTCAACACGAGGTGAGAGGTGTGCATGTAAGATGGCAGAGTTGTTGCATCAGATATAGCAAAAATTTGAGATGTGAGGAAAAAAAACAAACATGGTGTTAAATTTGCTTCCCTCTCTTGTGTTTTGCACAGACTTTAGAGGCATCGTCACAGAGAACAGGTGAGTACAGGGTTTCTTAACCTAGTTTGTTAAAACAACACGGATGAATAATGAATTATTAATTACACAATATGAGAAACACTATCAAACGTATGAGCAAACATTGACCGCCAGGCGTAACATTTCTTTTTCCCACCTAAAAAATTCTGAACACATTCAAATAAACCCTTGCCAAAACAAGCACAGCATCTTGTTTAGCAGCACTACAGCTGAAGTTAATGTTTTTAGAGTTGAAGGTAGAATAACAATCCTTTTCATTGTCTTATCTCTCCTCCTCCCCCCCGCTGCAGATTTGCAGGGAAATAAAAACCCTGAAAAGGGAGAGAGCTCTCAGGGCCATGCCTGCCTTGTCCCTTCTAGTGAGAAAGACTTGTGAATTATTGAACAAGATGGCAACAGCATGCATAAGTAATAGCCGAGAGTCTGCTTGTAAATATAAATACTTCACAGGACGCAAATAAGGCCTTTAAAAGTGAGGTGGCTTTAAGAATGAATGAGGGGAGGGGACTGTTAAAGTTAGAGTGAAAGCTGCCTCTTTACATATCTGCCGACTTCGACAAGCTTTTCCCTGACAAAGAAAACACCGTAGAGGACTTTCATCTTCCTTTAAGATGAGAGAGAAGAAAAAGTGAGGGCTTCTTTACACCTTGCACGAACACAATTCCTTTTGTATCCAGAAATGGTCAGCAAAAAAATAATCTGCATTTTTATTTCAGCCTGCTCTTACAAATAAGCATCCACTGCCAACAATGGAATCCTGACAAAAAGCAAGTGTGATGATCTACTGGGACAGCTGTCCCTTGCTGTGAAAGTTATCCCACCCGTCATTTTAGCCGCTTCCTGAAGAAATTAGGGAGGCTACAATAATACGTGAGCTTTCAAAAAGAGATACAGGGGAAAGACGACGGAGTAGACTTCACGCTGCTTTCCATTTTTAAAGCTTTTGATCTCCATAGCACCTCTCCCTTTTTGCAAAAATCAAATTAGGTCAGTACACAGCGATACTGCTACTGCTACTTTTACCACTGAAAAGAGGCTTTCTAACACCAGCCGAGTGATGCCGAGTGAGGCTTCCTTTGGAGAGCATTGGGACTTCAAAGTATGGTGGAGCAGTAACTGAATGTGCAATTGTAAAAAGAGAAAGAAAAAAAAAGAAACAGAGGGGAAATAGATCGGCTTGTGTCTTGCATTCAGACATCAAGTGTGTGTGTGTGTGTGTGTGTGTACAGTATGCACAGCATGTGTGTATGTCTGTTCTGTATCTGTGGAAAGATGAGAAGGGAAAGTCTTTGTTGATGCAATATATAGTTATTGGTGACTGTGTGTGTGGGAGCCTGCATGGAGTATGTGTTGTATGTCTGTGCTACTCTGGAGGAACAGACTGTGTGTGTGTGTGTGTGTGTGTGTGTGTGTGTGTGTGTGTGTGTGTGTGTGTGTGTGTGTGTGTGTGTGTGTGTGTGTGTGTGTGTGTGTGCATCACCTGCATCTATCTCTCGGTGCCTCCACATAACTCTGATAAGAGTACTGTTGTCTCACTAGTTTCCTGCAAAGACTGAACCCTCATCAACATTTCATCAAACTCTGTAGCAAAGATTAATCCTGCTGATAGTCTGAAAGATGGCCTGTCGAGATGCAAATATTTCATTTTTATCAAACTCTAGACTTTCCTAACACCCACTGAGATACAGCTTTTTACCTGTGATAATCATATTAGTATTTCACCACAGGCCGATGCTTATGAATACACATGAAAGCGGATGAAACCAGCATGTATTGCTAGAGATGTTAACATGCAGGCCTCTCAGAAAAGTGTACACATTGGCAGAAACTGGGAAGAAGTCATGCGGAGGTGGGAGAAGAGATATGGACTTCTATTAGTCCAGACAGATCCAATAAAATCAGCTGAGCAATGCAGGAAGAACTGATGCGTATGGAACTAGTGAGCCTATTTGGCTTGTTCGTTTTAAGGGTAATAGTTATCAATATGACAGCCATGGGCAATACGGAGAGGCATTAAAAGAAACAAAGTGGCTGTCGAGCCAACAATGGTGCTTGCTGTTAAGTGGGAAGACTTGTCACTGGAGGCTGTGATGACGATCCTGTTACATTAGTCTCTTGTTTTTCCATGCAAAACAGTTCAAATATAAAAAATTCTTTGCTTATTTGCAGTACCAAGAGTTAGATGATATATTTGATGCAACATGTGTATACGCTAAAGAAGAAGCTACAGCAGAGAGATGATTAGCTTAGCTTAGCATAAAGACTGGAAGCTGAGGAAAGGCCAAAGATAACAAAATCCTCCCACCAGCACCTCTGAAGATCACTAATAACATGTTATATCTTGTTTGTTTAATCCAAACAAATGAAAAGAAATTCAATGGGTTATGTGCAGGACTATTTCTTGGCTCGACGCAGTGACAGAGTGGAACATTTGTGTTATTTCTTCTTTCAAAGTTACATAGTCTTACTATAAAACCTCTTTAAATTTGACATTTTTTGATGAAAATGATTAAGCTACCTCAAAAAATATATTTTTAAATAGAAATTCATATATTTTAAATGCATATACCATAAAAACACGAAAGGCTTATGCTAACAAAGTAACCCTGAAGTCGATTCAGCATTGGATTCAGCAGAAATGTGACGATAACATTTACAGCCGTCGTTAAATTCTTTAGCGTCGTCTTCTTTAATGAAACGATTAGGATGTAGCACTTACTACTGTTTGCATCAGCAGCACTCTCTGACATAAAAGAACAACATCAATAGAGTTTGAATTAACACGGAAGGCTGAAGGAAATTCTATACTATTCAATTGTAGATCAATGAAACACTCTGCTTTTCTGTTTTAATGTCTCTTTTGTTTTCGACGTAGGAATCAACATCAGCAAATAAAAGCTGATTGATCGCTGAGTGTGGGAACATGAGCATGTGATTTTAAAGTAAAAAGAAAAACAGTGACGCTTGCAAAGGGCCACAAGTCGCAGCTGCACTATTACACTGCAGACATCTTTACTTGCAGTCATATTTGGCTTTTTTGACACTGCTTATTTTTCTCCATGGTGTATGGTTTCACTTGCTGACTCTATTTTCTGCTGCTGTGCTTGGATGATCCTGCAGAGGCCGGGTTCACGAGACCCCCTTTACTCATGGGAGGGCCAAGGCTGAGGATGAGGCCAGGAAAAAGAGCTAGAGAGAGAGAGAGAGAGAGAGAGAGAGAGAGAGAGAGAGAGAGAGAGAGAGAGAGAGAGAGACAGCGAGAGCGAAAGGATGGCACTCAAGTGGGAGCATTTAACCACTAGGAAAGTTTGAGAAAAATGCTATGGTAAAAATTCAAGTGGCGTGGCAGGCTAAATGGGTTACTCTCTTTCTCAGTTTCTCCTGTTAATCTCTGAGGACTCTGTAGCAGCACACAGCTGAATATCTGAGCCACTCAGTCTACCGCAGCTGAAATGTATCCTGATGCTTCAAATGGCTGGGGCACTTGAGTTGTATGGTTAGATGGAGAAATGTCAGGCTACACAGAGAGGACGAGAGGAGAGGAGATGGTGAAAGGTTCAAAGAGAGGAGGGAAAGTGGAGAGGCACAGGTGTGTGTGTGTGTGTGTGTGTGTGTGTGCACATGCACCGTTATGTACATTAATCATATCCTCCTCATATCAGTAAGTGGAGCATTCTCAGCTCTCCTATGTAACCACTATCCACTCTGATTCTCACCTGTTCCTCCTGCTCCCCTCCTCCACAGTAGTCTTTCTTTCCCTTCATTTATAGTGATAGACTAGTTAGGACATGTTCTGAGCCTCGTGCTCTGGAGTTATGAGCTAAAACATTCAGGGCTGCATAGAAAGCCACATGGGGTTGATATTGGATTGGAAAACTAATCAGTTGCTCCTAATAACTACATTATGACTGCAGCTCTTTATGGTGCAACATTACTAATTACATTTGAAACAAAACAAGCACTGATTGAAACACCTTTACCATGGCAGTATTAGACAATACTAAAACAAAAATAAGCGTTGGTATAGGGAGAAATGGGAGAAGTCAAAAGAGGGCAGCAATGTTTCTATATTCTCATCTTTCCTTTTTCCTGCAGACTTTTTATGAAGCTTAAATAAAAAGCCGATACTAAATAGTGAATCTATTCCAAGCATCCCCTCGTGATATGAACTGCATGTCCTGTTTTTATAATAGGAAGTCTTGATAACTCAGCTCTATCGCTCTATTAATACAAGCATGGAGAACAACAAAGACATAAGTTGGACAGAAAATCTAGGTTATGCAACACAGTCGGTATAAAATATTGAACATATGAAAAGAAGACTGAGCAATGATGAAAGAATTGTGATGCTCCAGTTTATTTCTCTGTGTAACTGCAGAGAGGTCACTGTGTGTTTCTTTCAATTGACTTAAAGTGAAATTATGGAACTTTTGCTGAACAGCGGCAACAATTACAGCAAGTGGTCCCCAACCATTTGAAAAATGACCGGATACATCCGTCTGTGCGTCTGTGTCTCTTGACACATGTCGAGACGCTCGTCTCAGTCACGTGATACTTTACTTCAAAGGTTAAGCCCACAAGCAACAATGAGTGGAAAACAAACGTCTTTAAAGAGCTTTT
The DNA here is from genome assembly GCF_900634415.1 of Cottoperca gobio. NCBI lineage: Eukaryota > Metazoa > Chordata > Actinopteri > Perciformes > Bovichtidae > Cottoperca > Cottoperca gobio. The sequence continues at coordinate 10,679,400 of NC_041364.1, forward strand.
TTTTTGGACTCAATGAGGAGACAGAAGAAGAAGAGCCTACGACTTCCAAGAAAAAGAAAGCTGCATTTAAAAAACAATATCAGGAGTCCTACTTAAAATAGGTTTATCGCTACAGGAGATTCTCATGCGCCGCTCTGCATAATACACAGGCTCGCAGATGAGGCAACGAAGCCTTCAAAACTGCTTCGGCACATGGAGACCAAGCACCCTGAATTAAAAGACAAGCCCTTGGATTTGTAAAGATAAAAACATGAACAATATGGCCAGAAGCAACTACTGATGGTCACCACATCAACACATGCGAGTGCACTGAGAGCGTCATACTTAGTGACTAACCCTATTGCTAAGAGAAGAAACCTTTTACTATTGGGGAAGAATTTATCCCCCTATATTGGACCGGCTCGTTGCAGAGACACAAGCTCAGGGCTCCCACTAATTCAGCGTAATGGTGTGTTTTTTATGCACTTTATATTTGTTTGTATGCCGGTCGTATCATTTTATTTCATTATATTTATCCCCCCACCCTTTGAAGGCCGGTCCGTGAAGATATTGTCTTACATGAAAACGGTCCGTGGCGCAAAAAAGGTTGAATTACAGGATACTCATCAATTAAAACATGTAGCATAAAGTAAGAAAACTGACTCAGTAATGACCCTAACCCTAACCCTAACCCTATTATACAGCAGTCCTACTCAAATTAGCTAACATAAGTCAACATAAGCTACTGGTGGTCATACCAGACCAAGTGAAGCAGGGGAACCCCTGAGTGTAAACTCAGCAAATTGTGTATTATTTATTTGAAGAGGAATATTTGTGTTATTTTCTTCTTTTTAAAGTTAAAAGCTCTTTACATTTGATAAAAATGATTAAAGCACTATTGATGCCAGAGAGATCCATTGATCTCTAGTCCTCGACGGTACCATGCAGGTGTGATATAGCAGGAGCCTCCATGTTAGCGGACCTACAGCGTGCAGTTAGTATCATGTATTACCAGTGTTACTTGGTTGTTTCTATTAGTGACTGTACGGTTACTGGATTGGACTGTTTCTTTAAAAGCTCTAAATAGCAAGTTTAATATTTAAAGGAATTACTTCCTTTGTAAAACACATGAAAAACTAATATTTCAGCCGGTTTCCTGATTCCCTAACAAATGAAACATTTATGGTATTTAAACACAGGCCAACAAAGTATCTGATCCCTCTTGGATAAAGTTTGATTGAAACTATCCTAGAAAAATCCCCTGGCTGTTGCTGCAATTGGACATGAAATTCCTGACATGCTCAGATAATGAGTGCATGGGATCTACAGTACTGATCTAATTGTGTGAGTGCGTGTGTGTGTGTGTGCACAAGACTCACTGATGAAATTTGTCTGGCCGGTGTAAATGGTGTACTGCAGCTCGTAGGAGGTGACGCTGAACTCGTCCTCTGACGTCCAGTGAACAGTGATGGTGTCATGGGAGGCGGTGCACAGCTCGTCTCTTATGGATGGCGGGTTGGGAGCTACACATGGAAGAAACAATACAATTCATAGAAAAAGTAAATGGTCTTAACTAACTTGTTTGATTTAATAAAGTAGTCATTTCTTAGAGAGAAAAGTCACCTCAAGAACAGCATAATAAAAAGTGCATCGTTGAATGAGCAGAAACGACTGTCAAACATAGTAATGTAATAAGTAATCTAATTAGTAATTAACAAGTAGTGTTTCAGCTTGCATGCATACATGTATGTGAAGCTAAACACTGTAGGTGTCCATTGTAGACAGACACAGGTCTTACCTGTTAGGTAATCTAGTCCCTCGAGAATCTTCTTCTCTCGGGAAAAGTCCAGGGCAAAGTTGTCAAACGCCTCATTCAGGTTGACGTCAGGGATGAGCACCTGGGAGGAGGCTGTCGCCATGGCAACCCTTTAAAGTGGTCAGGACATAGGAGCGAGAAAAAAGGAAATGTCAGAGGAACGGTAGAGAGGCAAGGGGGCAGAGGAGGGCCCGAGACGTCAGATGAGGCGATGACAGGAAACGAGAGGAGGGGCAGGATAATATGACAGGTGATGAAGAGGTGGACAAATGTGAGGAGAGAAGTAAAGGAAGTGAAGGAGGGGGAGGGACGGTGGGAAAGAAAACATAGAGGAATAGAATATAAAATAAAAATAATATAGAACCAACGTGTCTGCAAACCTGCTCCATAAACTACCAGTGACCCAGACAGCCAACATGACTCAGACAAACCGAAACACACATTGCCACACTGACTCCATAGTCTGCTTTGTGCACACTTCTGCTTTGAGCATCAGTGAGCCGTCTGTGGCAGGAGCCAGCCCGAACCACGGCGCTGGCAGGGTTACAGAGCGGAGCAGTGTAAGTCCTTACGACTTTGGTTCCTCAGTGAAGAGAAACCAGACGGTAAATAAAGTGCCCGGCCTGGCATTGGAAAAACGTGGAGTCCGGGCCAAATAAAAACATGTCACTCCAGATTTTGCAGAGATGATTTTCTGTCTGAGAGAATGAGTTAGAACGCTGTCGTGGGAAGAAGGGAGGTAGGTATTACAGAAGTATGCAGGTGGAAAGAGAAACCGCGGAGCTGGCCGCTTAAAAGATAGATGATTTTCACCAGAGGACTGGCATTGATCGCTGCAGCTAAAGAGGCTTTATATAATGCTGATTCCACCTGCCTTACTTTCCACTTTACTTTTCATAAAAAGGAAAAGTATTTGTAGTACAGGAGTTTTAAGATGTTTGTATTTTACCAGTGATAGTCTAAATGCATTTAATCCCATGTGTCTGGTGTTCCTCTTTTGACTCTTTATATCTCATCAGTGGTGAGTGGAAACTACAATATTACCACTGACCAACTCTTCTTTCAATCTCTCAGTTTATGATGTTCCCCCATGGTGCATATTCCTCAATAAAGTTTATTCAAATGATTGTATGTACAGTATCTGCTGCTTTTTTCGTCAACGTCCTTCCACCCACGCAGACCGCAATAATACAGGCAGATTCTGTTTGTCTTTACGATATAATACAGAAAACTAATTAATATTATATAAACTGAAAGTAATGTTACACCCACAGCCCTTTTATAAACTGCTGTGTGTTTGCTACCTGTGTGTTTTGTCTCATTGTGGATTCTTTTAGCCCCATTTGTAATGTTTCAGAATAAGACTAATGATGAATGTGGAGTTAACTCAATGAGGTGACATGTTGCCTACAGTACACAACGCACGGTAAATATATATATATATATATATATATATATATATATATATATATATATATATATATATGAGCAAAGTTTATCATCAGAGGTGGACAAAGCACTCAGATCTTTTACTTAAGTAAAAGTAGTAGAAATACTCTGTTACAAGTATTGTGTGTGTGTGTGTGTGTGTCTATGCACTACATCACTTTCTCTCCCTCACTGTGTGTCTGTGTGCAGATGTGTGTATGTCTGTGTGCAGATGTGTGTGTGTCTGTGTGCAGATGTGTGTGTGTCTATGCACTATATCACTTTCTCTCCCTCACTGTGTGTCTGTGTGCAGCTGTGTGTGTGTGTGTGTTGTACATAACCCACCTTTCAGCTACATTGCGGGCGGTCTGGAGGAAGCGGGCATGGTCGTTCTCCTTCAGGCTCTGCTCGGCTTGTGTGATGAGGGCACTGGAGCGCTCCAGACACTGGCGACAGTTTGCAATCTGCTGAGCCAATTTACGCAGTTTCATCACCTGGAACAAACACAAATACAGATGTGTTGCTATGCTGCGAAACACTGATTTATATCCACTCACTCACTCTGAGCCTTGAAGGAATACATTGCTGTTTTGTTGTCAATTTTTCTCTTGGTCTCTCGGTATGAGGCATTTATCATTGTGACAGTCACTAATCCACACATATGTTCCACACTTACAGGAAATATAATCAAGCTTTGCTGCCAAATTGCTCTAAAATACTGATAGAAAGTCAGCATTGGTAGCGCCCACTGAGATAATTCCTGCTAGTTGAAACCAACAAGTTGCCATATTGCAGACTATCAATATAGCTGAAGTTTTATTACAAACACAAACACACTGCAGGAATCTTGGATAGATATTGAATATGTTGGACACTATCTTGTCAGAGGAATCTTTGAATAATGTCCAATTAATTTAACTTGAAGAAGCAGTGAGCACAGGGCATTATCACAGTGTATGTGTGGACAAACTGTCTGCATTAGGATGCTGTTCTACACTCAGCGTAGCCAGAAATGTAACCCATGCTCCAAACAAACTCACAAATCTGCTGTTTCTATCACCTTGTCACTGATGGCTGTCATACACTCAATAAATAAACCTCCAGATTCCATGTTGAAGCACGCTCATACACACAGTGATGCGGATACAATGCACAGACATATAGACAGGAAAGCACAGAGACAGGAAGGCAGCAAGAATGCAGCAGAGAGTCCTGCCTATGAAGTGAGAGTTGAAGCGAGGCCATTGGCTCTTCATTCTCAAATTGACCTCATGAACATGTTGCATAATAGAAGGGAAGAGTTGAATGGCAAAATGCACTATAATAACAATCAGAGCATGAGGTAGAGCATGCTAACGTGTACGGGTCCATGTTTGCCTATTAATGAGCAAAGTATTGGGAAAAGGTTTTGCAAAAATAGACTAGAAACTGCTGCTCTTGCCATAAACAACCAAAACACAGTTCCATTGCTTTCCCCTTTGTTCGCTTATTTATCTATTTATTTTTGTTTTGTTTTGTTTTGACTTGCTCTGTCAAGTGTCTTTGAGTTTACAAAGCGCTATATAAGTATTATTATTATTACTTGGTGTACATGTTTCAGATGTTCCAGCACAGGCAGCTGGATGAATTTAATGCCCTGAAAAGCAAGAAATGGATGATTTTGGCCGACAGACGCTCGTATTAACTTGCTTCATCGTCATCACAAACAAGCGAGCTGTGCACATCAAGAGGTCAATAAGTCCGGTCAGAGTTCAGACGATACACAAACAGGGTTTTGTACTTCAGTCTGTTTTGACTGTAATTTGTCAATAGCTAATTTCCGACTGAGCATAAGGAGGCCATTCTGTGCTCATTTGAAATTGAAGTAATCCATTTATCTTCATTACCGCTTATATCCCGATTCCTCAAATGAACTCAGTTTGATGAAACTCTCCACAGGAAATAACACAGGCTGCTTGTGACAATCGACACTGTCAACTAAATTGAATACCAGCTTTAGCATGTAAAGCCTCTCAGCAATGATGATTAAAGGAAACCTCTGTGAACTTTTAAATGGCAATTGGTCAAGTAAAGTTGCTTCATTGTCTGTAAAAGCATACTTTCAGTAACAGCTAACAACTTAAATCTAGACACTAAAATAGAACAAAAAAGAGCAGAAACATTTGAAATGATGAGTACCCTTAAAGGATTAGTCATTTATATTTCCAGCAACACATTTTGAGCTTGAAGGGCTCGAATTATGCAAATAAGAATTCAGAAAAAAACACACTGGGTGGCAATCGGTTAAGAACGAGTTTTCAAAAGCTCTCAAAGAATCAAAACAGTATCTAATGTGCACTCGCTTTCTACTCCTGGGAAGGATGGTGTTTCTTGGAAGCCTCTCTAAGCTGGCGAGTTAATGCAAATTATGTTTTAGCTGCTCTTCAACTAAATCCACCATAATCTGTTGTCACTATGAAAAGCATTTGAGTAGGTTGTTGTCCGAACAGAGAGGAGAGACAGGTTTAATGGATGGGTTATTATTTGTGCCGCAAACAATTTTAGAGATGATTACTCCTTCTCTCTCAGAATAATGGACAATATGGCATGATCTGTGTGTGCGTGTGTGCGTGTGTCTGTGTGTGTCTGTGTGTGCGTGTGTCTGTGTGTGTGTGTGTGTCTGTGTGTCTGTGTGTGTCTGTCTGTCTGTCTGTCTGTGCAACAACCTTGTCTAAACTGAAATATAAAAGTCTAATCATACTGTAGCTTAGATTTTGGGACGATGGGATATTTTGAGCACAGTATAATACACAATATATTTTGCAAGCATATACATTATATTTTGTAGACTCTAATTATTAACGCGCAAGGAATAAGTTAACAAACAAAAATGTGTTCAGTGCTCAATATTTGTGTGTCGCTAAAGATAAGCAGTAGCTAACTAAGCTAGGCTAGACTCTATGCTAATTCTATGCTAAGCTAAACTAACTGGCTCCAGCTCTAAGCTACTGTGTATTCACTGTAGGCTATAGACATTGAGAGTGGTATTAATGACGAGAGCGCAAACAAACATATTTCCCAAACTATTCCTTTGAGTAATTTCCATGAAAGATTGTGGTTAAGGTTAATAGAAACCAGCTTCGACTGTGCGCAGGAAGCTGGATGCGACCAGCAGTCAAAGTCACAAGCTTTGTACACCCAAACATCCACCGCAACCTCCACCCTAAGAGGATTTTGGTGCCGTAACAAAGTCACGCTGCTTCTGCCATTCCTTTTGAGACACAGCAATCGTAATTGGCATAGCCACAAAAAGTCATTGTCAGGTAAATGTAAACAGACTGTTTGACTTATTGTTTATCAACTCTACGAGCCATAACCTTGTGAACTGAAGGTAAAAGTGCAGCTGTTTTTAGAAATCAAGTGATTTGTCTTAACACCCTCAACAGATTTGAGTTGTTAATCCTCAAGGCTCTAAAGGAGTTTAAATAGTTTTCAGAATAAGAAGCAGAGAAGGGGGGGGGGGGGGGGGGGAAGACAAGCAGAGTCACATGATAAACATGGGAAAAGTGTGTGTTTTGTTTGGGCAGGAGAGATTAGGCATGACTGCTGAGTCCCCTTAGAGAGAGAATGGGAGCACCTTGCACAGCTCTGCTAACCATGATCACACATGCATAATCCTGTTATTCTGCTGCAGAGTCACCTCTGTACACTTCCCTTTCCGACACTGTTCTTAACTAAAACAGGTTTTTTTTTCTTAGCTAAAAAGCCTAAAACGACCGACATTCACTTGACCTACAGTGGTCTCCTTTCCTCTCGCGCACATATCCATTTCCACCCACCTGTGATTATTTGAATTACTCAAGGTGCATTTCATTCATCTTTCTTGACCTTTCAACAGCCTCAAATATTAACAGATCACCTGCAGGCTGACGTCAATCAAGCGCTCCTGTAGTGTTTTATGTGTACTCTCCTCTTTCCTCAGTCTCCTGCATCTCCCTCCTCCACCCTCTACCAGACAGCCTTTTACAGACCCAGACTCTCAGGAGAACAAACCTGGCTCCTTGTCTGCAATCACTGCGGACACACTCTGACACACTTGTTCTCTCTCACCCATACACACACTCACACACCTACTTCAGTCCTTGGGTTCAGCGTTTGGAAATCTTTCATCTCTCGACAAAGCTCTTTCTTGCTGCCTCAGAGGATCTTCCACAAGCACTTAAAACTTCACCTCTGGGAGGGTGAGATTAAGAGTTTGCCTCTGTCTTGAAACACTCGTCCGTCAACAAACCACCCATAAAGTGTCCACACGCACACACACACGCACACACACACACACTGTAGATGTCTGTACAGTAAATTCTGCAGGCAGTTCACAACAGTCTTCGCTGCAACATCAGATTTTTTTTCTCCACACACCCATTCATGTTGGCTGCCTACATATTTAAGCCATTACTGCTCTCTCTCTGATGTGTGTTTGGTTATCAACAAGTGGGCAACTACAGCAGTCTGCCTTAAAAAACAACAACACAGAGACTTGGATGAATATATTCTGTCCACGGCGCTGCTCTCATATTCATTGTCTTGTATAAAGCCACTGTTTCTCTACCAGACTCAGAGGTGAGTTCCTTAAATATTTATTTGCCAATTTGGCTGCTTCAATTGGCAGAAAGACGTAAGCGTTTGAATTGATGTACTAATGAAAGAATGTGAATTCAATAAACTCCAAATCTGTCTGCAAAACAGATCATTTTCCATAAACTATGCATCTCCATGGAGCTGTTCAGCCACTGTTAGCTCCCTGCTTTAGTTTCAAGGCTCGTGTACACATAGATACATTATATGGTTTAGTCTCACCATCATCACCACTTCTACCTGCCTGCCATCAAACGACACTCAGGAGTTGGTTGAGACAAAACCAGAGCTAACAAGGCCGGTGAATTAGTTGACTTGCATCCATTTACATTGCGTCTTTGTTCAATGCAGCTTTAACTACTAAAATATCTCTCCAGCCAAATACTGAAAAAGTTTAAAAGGCATCTTGGTAAATACTTTACCTTGGATTCTTTGATCTTCACAGCAATGACCTGTTTTCTCTGGCGGATGATCTCCACTAGTTCGTCACACTCCTCCACCAGCTTGGCTTCATGCATGGCTGTGTTCACCTGGAGACAAAAGCAGGTACGCACAAGAACATGAGTGTTGCTTGCTAACACACCGACTACAAATCGCAAGAACCTGCCATGTTGTTACATTTAAAACAAAAAACAATTCATGCTACGTTTTCTTCCTCTTTGTTTGCAGGGAGCTATGGAAGACTTCTGGATAGGCTGCCATGACGATTCATATCATCACTTACATGCAGAGCACGTCATTTAATTTTCCATTTCATTATGCATTCTGCACACAAGGAAAAGCTGCCATTAACAAGATGTGCTCCTGGATTGGAATCAACTTGTGATGAACTCAGATAATTGTTTTACAACTCTTTTTTTATTGTCACTGGAACAACAAGAAATCATTTTACATTACAAAGCATACATTGATGCGGGAATCCTTGAAATGCATAACGACAAAGATTGGTCCATTTTAGTGGGCACTGAGGGTGATGAGAAATTACATTTTTCATTCTCTAAAATGTTCTGTTCTTTCGCTGGAGGGAAAGTCTATCATAACTCTTAAACATGGGTACATTGCTGCTAGATTTAAACCACCGCTTATTCTTTTACGTAACACTACCGTCAGATTAATTTCCCTCATTATGAACAAGAAATATGTTGAGGATTGTTGGAATATTCAACTATTTATTAAAAAAAGCTCCCAAGAAAAGGGCCCGTGTAGACACTTATTAAGTCACTGACAACATTTTCTTCCACGCCACCGATTAAATAGATTCTGTGATGATTTTAGGACTAAAGTTGCCAAGGCAACTCTTCATCAGTTCACTATTTCAGGCTAACATTAAATGAACAGCGAGCAACTTCAAACTTGTGTGGATGCGTGGGTGTTACTCAGACACTAAGGGTGTTTGCGGAATTGGAACGCTGAACCACTACCAACAGTTTTGCCAGTTGTGAAATACACTTATAACTACACCAAGTGAAAACAGTTCCCATGTCCTGCTCCTGCTTCACCGCAGAGGGACGTGTGACCCGTCAAAACTGAGGGACTGATGGTTTTCCATTGAGTTGGATGTGGTTGCTGTTTCACCAGCGATTGTAATCTGAAGGTCTGCAAACACAAACTTGTGAATTAGAAACCACATTGCTCCCCTGAGTGTTATGATTGGCCACCACAAATCGCACTGAGCGAAATCTTATCACTGCTTTATCTGCTGCAACAGCTCCACCCTATCAGGATTTCCACATACAAACTGTACTCTATGTAGTTGTACACTGATTTAAAGCTCTGATGCGCCCTCTAAGATAAAGTTGCCCCAAAGTTGTACTCACATAGAGTTGTTACTGTGAGTGCAACTCCGGCACAGTGATGACAGGAGTTACCATTATATTGTCTGCGGGTGCCAATTTGAGACCGTGGGAAGCTTTCACTCAAACTGGCAGCTTGAGAAGTATCCAGAAAAGTCACACCTACTAATATACAAATATATAGTCACCATCAAGGAAGGCCTTACAAACATTCACAAACAACACTGCTACTTTATTGGCTTCACAACAGACTAGATTATTGTTGGTTGTCATAAAAGCACCGGTGAGTATTTTCTGCAGTGTACTGAATGTAGCAAGAATACCGCTGAGCTGGCAAACCAGAAACATGTGTGAGGAGAGACCCTTTCACGGCTCTGACTGGATGTGGCAATCTTAAAGTGATGCAATGATTATAATAAAATCACAGATTAAACCAGATACATCTGTATTTTAATTTGAGATTTAATCACATTATGTGGCGGCTGCGGCTCAAGAGGTAGCGTGGTCGTCCAGTGGTCAGAGGGTCGGTGGTTCCATCCAGTCAGCATGTGGAAGTGTCCTTGGGCAAGATACTGAACCCCAAATTGCTCCCGATGGAACGGTGTGTGAGTGTGTGTGATTGGTTATCCCTACTGACGAGCTGATGTGCACCTTGTATGGTAGCCTCTGGCTCTGTATGAATGTGTGTGAATGGGTGAAAGCTGACATGTGTTGTAAAGCGCTTTGAGTGATCGTAAAGATTGGAGAAGCGCTATATAAAAACAGTCCATTTACCATTTTAACAGTATACTGTAAAGTAATAATAGTTTTGTGTGAGACAGCAAAGTTTTGTTTTATTGCTACTCTTTAGTCGTTAAGTATCTCATTGATGGTCTCCAATGAGTTTTTAATCACATCATTATAAACATTTTTGCCACCTGTGCATTTTGTCACTATACTATTTACCGATAAGAATAAGGTCATTTAATTGAATTTAGTGCATACTCATACTGAGTACAGTATGAAACTAAACACCGTCCACAGAGAGATCCATCTTCTTTTCATTACTTTCCTCGTCCTTAACTTTGACAGGGTTGTGACTTACTGTCATGCTGCAGACTATCAAAATACTTACCCCAACAAGCAAGTTCCACTCATCACTCCACAAAGCTCATTACAACGCGCCAATCCACTTAAGCCTCATTATTCACACTCTCTCACACACACACACACACACACACACACACACACACACACACACACACACACACACACACACACACACACTTCTGCAAAGAGCAATCTTATGACTGCAGGTTAGTAATTAAGCAGGATAAATGCGGCCGTCCAGGATCACTGTGAATTACGTCTGAGCTACTTGGCGGCTTAGAGTTATGGAAACAATCTCCGTCCTCCTCCTCTTTCACCTCACTCAAAACTTCCTCCTCCTCTGCCAGCTCCTGACATTATTATCCACTCCCTGTTACACACACACTGTCACCTACTGCGCATCTCCCTATTCATCATGCAGGTGCACTGAACACATATTGCCAACTCCACGTTAAAGTATAGCTCTATTATTGGAATATGTGATGAACAACCACAGCAAGATTGAAAACACTTTCAGTCAAAGGCTTTCCAGCTACTCCTGCTATCAAGAAGGATGTGAAAACACTGACTGAGATGGACTGAAGGAAAACGGTCTGTGTGTTCATTTAAGATGCCAGAAAGTACAATAAAGTGACCTTATTGGTTGATGATATTTATGATATTTAAACTAATTGGGAATGCCATTTCATATTGGGATTATTGTACACAAATTAAGCAGACAAGATCAGTCCTATCTTATCAATTAATCCTGTTAATGCACATGCATTCTCACTCAGCTGCACATGAATCTTTACGGTAATGAAGCTGACATTTAAGTGCACCACATTCAGTAACATCCACTCATCATCTCACAAGGCCAAATAAAAAATTGAATAAAAAAAAAAACCCCATCACAGCTGCCATAATTAAACTCTATTAAGGAGATGCAGACATAATTAGCAACCTAATAGTATTAAATAAGCCAATGTAGACTATGATCACAACGTAGCCCACATAGTGAGATCTGACAGCAGACACATTAAATCAAAAGAGTTGTCCATTACAAACATAAATCAGGAAGAATAACTTTACCACAGGAGGGTTACATTGAGCACATATGCTCCCATACATCATTAGGCTGAGTTCTGCTGCCGCATTATGTCGAGATTAAATTTATCATCCATATTTTCCTTCCGTGGAAATAAGTCCTTTATTACTTACAAGCTTAAAATGAAATAAAATGAGCTCCACAGCTAAAGAAAATACACCATTTAACACCCACTCTGTGCCGTTTCAGCAAATAATGACGCGGCTGATGTGTGTGTGTGTGGCCAAGCAGAGACATTCAGCTGCTGTCCATCATACAGAGGTGGGCAGGAATCGAAATGGAGGAGGGCAAGTCTCACATTCCCCTGATAATGTGATTTAACAGCGTAGTCTCTCACTACTTTGAGAAAATCTGTTGACTCCAGATAGATGAACTGAATTGTGTGTGTGAGTTTTAACGTTGTTGCAATTCTCATTCAGTCTCGATAAAGCTATGTGTCACAGCTGCAACACCATAATAACTTCACAAACCCTGGCAAACAATGCTTATTTACCCGTCCACCCTGACATGACAAATCCCAATTAATTTTTCTTAAAACTGTGAATCTTTACAAACTCATGATGCGTTAACGAGCGCTGTTCAAACTCGCACAACTTTATTTTGTGGAGATCCCAAAGTTTCCATACATACCGAGTATGGCAGGTGTACAAAATGTCTCCACGACATATAATAAAATTGATATAATGGTAAACTAAGTTGGATTTTAATACCGTCATTCACTGTGTGCACTATGTAGGTCCAAGGAAGTGTTGAGCAGATACATAATAACAGTATGTCATATTTTGAAAAAGTAAAGTAACATTTTTGAAAGTTGAGGAAACTTAAAGGAATTTGAAGAGGAAAGATAGAGTGTGGTTTAATTTACACAAAAGGAGACCCCTGTTGTCTGAGGTATTATGCTTTTAAAAGTGCCCCCCCCCCCCTTAAAGAAATTGTGACATCTCAACACTTTGTATTTGTAAAAATCATACTAGCCTTCCCCTCCCAGGCCACCAGAGCACAACCAACATAGATTACTTTCATTAACTGGCAGAGCCAAATCTATGGTTGCGCTGAGTCTGGGAGATAACTCAAGCTTAGCTCTTATTAAAATTTAATTAAAAACTTGAAAACACATTAGAACACATTTTAAAGCACTGGACATTATTTATTCAGATGTGATTATGCACACATTCGACATATTGTGGTATATATATTAATATTGTAAACATATTGCAGTGCCCTGCAGCACACCCAGCGACTTCAGCATGTTGCAGACAACAAGCACAGACACTTGAACAATGCATGGCTTGCAGAACAACCTATTCTAGCCAAAGTGGCTCTCATTCAAAGTTAGTGAGGAATAGGTCAGGTTCGTAACAGCAGTTAACCTCTCGCTGACACCAAAACTTTCACATCTTGAATCAATTCTGTGCTCATTCCACTCCTATCAGCCTCTCCTGCCTCCTATCCCACTTCACTTTCTTCCACTTCTTTCTATTAAACCTCTGGTCCCCATTCTATTCTCACTGACCACTTCAATGTTCTCCCCCCCCCCCCCCGTCAGTGGCCTTTGTATCTCAGACAGGATCTTCTCAAATGGATGCAAGGATTCAGTCTGTCAGCTTCTTCTCTGATGCTGTCCACAGATTCTGGGATAGTTCCCAGAGATTTATGACACCCGAGTGGCACCTAGCTCTACAACAGAGAAGAAGGGCCTTATGGATGGAGTACAAGAAACTGCCAGACATATATCATGGATGTTATGTCAGAAAGAGGTGATCACTGGAAATGCTTCACTGGCAAAGATTTGAGGTATGACAAAGTTCATGTACACTTTTATAGGCTACATAGCCAGATTCATCTACGTAACATTAATCACTGATTAATCTTTATATTATATATTTAGATATTATCATAGATTAACATATATACTATATGTGTTTGCAGATAAACCCAGACAGTCCTGTTAACGAGGTACATTGAGTCTTTTTAGCCACATTAGCTGACGGCAAAGATCTCAACATCTACTAGATCATTTGGCACAATATTATTACAGACTTAATTCCCAAACAATATATTCTAAAATACTTTGATGATCCTCTGACTTTGAAATCTAGCGGTCGAAATTTCAATCTGTTCAAATACCTGCAAAAGTAATGACATACCCGTCAGCCTCAGTCGTACATAATGTTTAGTGCTTTAGTATCAAATGTATCAAACTAAGAAAGTCATGGTAAACATTATACCTGCTAAACTTGAGCATGTTAGCATGCTGACGTTAGCATTTGGCTTAAAGCATTGATGCTTTTTCAATAAAATGAATGGACTCGACAGATGGGAGGAAAAATATATAGATTTAGAAATGAAAAAATGGTGTGGCCATCTGTCGAAAATCACAAACGTACAATAACAACTGTATGAAGGCGAGAATTACTTTGGTTATATGCAATCAGCCCACTGCATTGGTGTCCTCATCTTTGTCTGAAAGTTGAACCGCAAATGGCTTTAGAAAACATAGCAAAGACAAACAACACCAGCAGACTGTTCGATCTCACTGTCGCTCTGGTAGAAAGGTAAAGACGGGCGAAATGAGACCCGATACAAGGGATTAGGCAGCATTACAGCCATCTCAGCCCGGCTGATTCATATTCTGCACACAGTGCGATAACATAAACCTTGTACGTAAACCTAGACAGGTCGGGCTTATTACTTACAGCTCAATGTTTAATCAGTAGACATACATGTCTGAGCATTAAAACCCACAGGACTTCTGTTTGATCCGATGCTTTCCTTTTTCCATCAGTCCTAATACGCACACACTTACAACCTTATCAGTGAGCTAATTTAGTTTCCTCCCAGCTGGCAAAACAATTCCAGGGCTTGGCAAAAAAATGTCTGCTGCTTTGACTGCTTCCTCAAACAATGCTTACTCCACATTAGCTGTGTCTGGTTGAGGAGTTACCTACAGTGACACACATGAGTTAGGCAACGTACGCTTATTAGGGACAGCCCTCATTAAAAAGCTGTCAAAGATCAGGCCTCGTCAAAACACAATCTGTGTTTCAAGAGAGCTGAACCCTCATAGAGCGTAAGAGTGAGATAAAGTGGGACAGATGGAAAGACAGAAAATGCTGCGAGGGAAGTTAATAATTAACCTTTAAACCGGCAATAAGAATGTTGACAAATTAATGCTATCAAATGCTTAAAAAGGAGCGGCTTGTCACTCAAATGAGATGAGCTCGTCCAGTACGAGAGTTCTTGAATGGCGAAAGTGGCCGCATGTGTCCACGACAATGCAGGCAACATCGTAGCTGCTAACTCTTCCGGACAGGTGAACTCAGTTGCCCGTTTTGCGCATACACTGCAGCCGGATAAAAATAAAAAATAAAAACATTTTCGCTGTCATCTCATCTTTTACTTTGGCTCTACATTTAACAGCAGATGCCATTGTATCAACATCCATTCAATAACAGAGTGTTTTTTGGGGCAAATGCTCTCACTGAGTATCTCTTCCCCGCTGCCTAATAATATCCAGCCAGCTATGGCATTGAATAGATAACAGAGTGTTATTTAAACAAACAATCATTGCACATACTCAAGAGTCATGCCATTTGCTCAATGTTTTCAAGAATGCGGAACATTTTTCTGAATGTCATTAAGCGCAGCGACATATTTAACAATCCTACACCAAATACTGCGATAAGTCGAGTCATTTAATCTTTCCATAGACTGAAGAGAAGATAACTCCCCAAAGAGAACCCCTGGAGAACAGGGCTGCACCGCTGACAAACTGAAAGCTGACTCACACTGTGTTTGATCATATCTTCGGCACCAATACAATATGATGCAAACAAGGAGGAGACGAAACCAGGTCATGCTCAAAGCCCTTCAGAGATTTCTTACTTTGTGCACACACTTCTCTCTCTCCACCAAATCTCTCTCATTTTCCTTTTTTAAAATTCCCTATCTGTGTTGTATTGCATTATTGCTGAGCGTTTTCTTCCGCATCGTGCCTGTATCTGCTTCGGTCAAAGAGATCATTGGTTGTCACGCTAACACTCACGTCCTCGTTCCCACTTCACTCTTCCCCCTACTGTTCTAACATTTCCATATTTCTCCATCTTAGTTTCCTCATTTGTCCTCGTTTCCCCTCTCCTCTCCTCCACTCTACTCTACAGAGCCACATTAATGTGAGCTCACCTGAAAACATTACTTTCCCTCAATCCTCAGGTCCATCATTAAACTAGCCTCTTGACATTGACACAGGAGAATAGCTGTGTATGCGTACAAACAAGGCGGGAAAACATATAGGTTCTTTTTTAATGATTTGATTAAGAGTCATTGGAGCATGTTCCCCCCCATGCTTTCGCGCCTCATTTCATTTAGATGAATAAGTGATGAGATTCTGCCGTTGCCCGTACCACAGCATTGGTATGCAGACGGAGACAATATGAAGACAAACTTTTTTCCCCCCCCCCCCTCTCCATGAGTTGTTGATGAACAGTTTGTCTGTACTTAATGAATCACGCAGTGATCATTTAATTTTGATTGGGTGAGCGGCTGCATGACTTGTTGTTCGTAGACCTCAGAGTGACTGTGAGAAAATGGGAGTCAGGCCCGGCTACTAAGAAATGAACCGCAAGCAGAGTGATGGCGGCACCAAAGTGCATTTGTCCTCTGTGGCCATTAATGTCAACTCTCAGAGAAATGATGGCGTTTATTAAGAGCGAGTGCATTAAGACAGAAAGTGTGTGTGTGTGTGTGTGTGTGTGTGTGTGTGTGTGTGTGTGTGTGTGTGTGTGTGTTGCACATGTTAGCAGTGCAGTGCTAGGAGGCAAAGCATTAGTACTCTGTGGCTGGATCTACACAGTACCTCCATCAAACCACAGCACAAACCCAAATTGAAGAGGTCAGCATTGACAAGACTGGCTGACAGGAATGGATTACACCTCCTCCTCCAAGGTTGTCAATAAATTAGAGCGAGGAAGCTGTAAAACATTGCTGGCTTGTAACTAATCAAATATAGTTTTTACTTGGAGGACATATTCCATTTGACAGATAATTTTATCTGATTTGAATCAGGAGCGTACATTTCCTGTATGAGTGCTTCCTGGTGGACTTAAACTGCTGAGTGTTGCAACAGTAACCAAACCTCATAGCATTACAAGGCACAGTTGAGACAATGACCTTGAAGAGGCACAGAGTAAAAGCATTACATTAATCTTTAAGCACCTTGAAAGTAGGGAATATTGCACACATGCTTTTGGTAGTAGCTTTGCCCACATTGAAGTGGTCATTGAAGTGGTCATTCCAATGTTTGAAGTTGTCTGAATTACATAACTGCCCCTTTAAACAGCTTGAGGGTGGATGGTCGCTGAGAGCTACTCCAGCTCCTCCTTTGTTACTTGAGTCACGGTTTGAGTCAGATTATTTGGAGAGCTACCATCGGCAAAATACAAGCGGTCACAGAGAGCCTAACTGGTATCTAGTGTACATTTTTGATGGCAGTGCATTGCGTCAGTCACCGGATCAAATCACAGATAACAAGATCATTCTGCACAAATATATTTCAGTGATTGTAAAGATAAAGAAGTAAAAGATAAAAGAGATTTTAGAAATACATTTAGGTCATTATTCTGCTCTGTTTCTTTGCCATAGTTTCCTCTCGTCTTTGGCTTCCAGGTAATAATCCTTCAATATAAATCGTTTGAAAAAATAATCAATATGTGATCCGAAGCTAGTGAAGGGAGCTGAAAGAATGGGGCACTGATTTTATTGCCGGCAATACCAGAATAATGATCCAGGAGTGTGTGTGTGTGTGTGTGTGTGTGTGTGGGGGGGGGGGGGGGGGGGGGGGGGGAGTACCATTCTTCAATCAGAAATGTTCCAGAGTAATAGACAAAGTGTAAGGAGCGTGGCATCAGAGCAGTCACCAATAGCAAAGTCAGTAAACTGTATATAATCAATAACAGTAACAGGCTTGGGGGTGTTTATGGTTTCTCTGTTCAAGAGAGAGAGAGAGAGAGAGAGAGAGAGAGAGAGAGAGAGAGAGAGAGAGAGAGAGAGAGAGAGAGAGAGAGACACATTCATGCAGGTTAAGACCTCATTCCTCAAAACTTTCTGGCCTGGGTCAGCGGCCATAAAACTGAAACCGGCTTCTTTTGATTGTTTTTGAAGCTTGACACATTGGAAGTGCTGGATGAGAGCTTTATGGATGTTAAATCTGAAAACACATCAAATTCAGGGTAGCTCTTGTGGGGTTGCAGACGCGTTAAGTGACCCATTTACTTTTGAAACTAGGATGCTAGTCTTGTACAAATATCCATTGAGCTAAAAGGAAGCTTCATGGCCATCCTGTTTTCCCGACCTGAAACTACCCTAAAACCTTTGAGAATCTCACTATGGTTTAAATGACTGTCACAGTGGCAGTTATGAGAACTTGAAGCTTTCCTAAAGACACACACTTAAAAGACATGTTGCATACCTCAACCTGTTGACAGATCTGGATGAGCTTTGCCATTTGGTTCTCCAGTTCGCTGTTCCTCTTCACCAGGTTGGTCAGGTTGTTCTCCAGGGTTTGCTGTTGGGAGGGAGGAGGAGGAGGAGGAGGAGGAGGAGGAAGAAGGGACAGGAAGACAAGGCCAAACATTAGCACATAAAGTATAGAGTGTGCAGAAAATCAGGTTATTGATGCCACAACGACATTGTGTATTTTACATTTTTAACATTCACTTTAACAAACGGGCCAAAACCTGATACTTTTATTATAATTTCTTAACATGCAGTTGGGATCTTTCATTAAACAAAAAATAAATAAGACATCAATTGTTCTCTATTACATATATCTGGCGACAGCATGCCATAGAATGTGATGTTTTTGGTGATATCAGTGCCCTGACATTTACCTCCTATCCACTCTTCTTTTACAGTTATACTGAAAGCAGAAGGATTGTAAGTGCTACGCTGTTGGGTTGTGCTTTAACCTTAGTGCTATTCTTATGCATTAAATAAAATCTAATTACATTTATAGGATCTGACAGATAAAGATTATTATTATTATCAATTTACATACATCTTTTTGGGTCAGCTACAAAACAGTAATGAAGTAGAGTTGTGTGAAACTAAATAAATGGTCACTGTTAAACAATAATTTCCATATTTTTCCTTTGATCATGGTTGCTTTATAACATATGAAATCTGCTGTTTGGCAACAGGTAATTTCAAATAGTTTAGTAAATGGGTCTAAATGTTATGAAGGCCAATGAGACAGCATAGGTTACTATATAATAAAATAATTTCTATAGCTATAGTTAATATCAGGGTTACGCTGACAAGTCCACACTATTAATTGCTGTTGTTAAGGAAACTTCACATACTTTACTTTAAAGCCACAAAAACAACCTCATGATACCTGAAGAATAAATTCAAACTCCACTGGCAATTTCAATGATCAAACACTCAATTACTATCCCTTAACTGTGTCTGTTTGTCGAATGTAAAACAAAAGACACACGCACATAAAGAAAACTCACTCAAACACATATACAGTACAAAAGATGAAAATGGAAACGAGCAAATAGTGAGCCAGAAATAGAACTGCCGTTCAAAAGGAAGCAAATCCTCGACGGCGGTGACGACGATGGGCATCAACACAACAAAAACAACAACAACAACAACAACAGCTGCAAAGAGAAGAGGAGAACAAAGCAGCAGACAAGCGGCGGGTGTTTGAAGTAGCTCTACTCATGCAAGTGAAAGGAAGGTGGGCAGGGCAAGCACCTGGCCATGTCTCTGACTGTGACTGTGCATCTGTCTGTCTGTTCTGTTTGTCAGGCAGCCTCACTGCTTTCCAATAACTTCTCTGCCTGATTTACTCTGTCTGCCTGCTGTCTGTTTGACTTTGCAACCCACTTAAGTATTTATCTCCCTGCTTATCTCCTTGTCTGCATCCCTTCTTTATCAATCAAGTTGTCTACCTGTGTGCCTGTCTGCCTCTATGTAGGGATAGGGGAGGAAGGGGAGGAAGGGGAGGAAGGGGAGGAAGGGGAGGAAGGGGAGGAAGGGGAGGAAGGGTACGAGGGTTGGAAAAAGGCAGCCAGGGAACTCACCGCAGCGCTTGTCTTTGAAGCCTCCATTACTGCATCTGACACTCTGCCCGGGCTCACCTGATAAGCCTACGAACACACACACACACCGACATGAGTGCACACATAAACACACACACGGAGACAAGCCTGAACGCACAACGTCTGCCACCTAAACGCAACTGAAGAGGAGAACTCCTCCCTGATAACTCTTCTTATGGTCTTCTACGTGAATACAGATGAGAGTGTGGCTCACAGTAGAGCTGGAGTTACATCACTGGAACTTGCATTCGGTTGTTGTTTCGCAGGCCTGTGTGTATGTGTGCGTGTGTGCGTGTGTGTGTTTGTGTATGAGGGAGTTTGAAGTGGAACATCAGTGAGAGGGGACAGATGGGTCATTAATTAGCAAGCTGGAGACGAAGATGATTAATACATCAGAACACAGCTGCCTCCCTCGAGACTGCAGTGAAACAAACTCCTCTGTCCTCTACATACATGCATGGATGTGTGTGTGTGTGTGTGTGTGTGTGTGTGTGTGTGTGTGTGTGTGTGTGTGTCTGCCTCTGCCTGTCTTTATGTGTGTGACTCAGTAGGTGTATCTGCATTTATACATTTACATCACACAACGTGCATTTGTGTATGTGTATGCAGATGACATCTGATTGTACATGTAGGTGAAAAAGGCACTACACTTTGTTTGTGTATATCCACTCCATAAAAAGGTTGTTTTGTGTGTGTGTGTGTGTGTGTGTGTGTGTGTGTGTGTGTGTGTGTGTGTGTGTGTGTGTGTGTGTAGATAGGTTTCTGCTTGACTTGTGTTGGCACTCCTGTGGCTTCAGCCCAGCAGGCAAGATGGGTGGCAGAGAGAAAGAGGGGGAGGTAGAGCAACCGTCAACAACAAACTCATTAAAACACACAACAGACATCAAAGACAGCTAGAACCACTCAGAGATAGTGAGAGGGTGTGGAGAAAAACATGGATAAAGGAAGGAATGGGGGCACAGAAGGGTTGATGAGTGGCAGAGGGGCCCAGCAAGTGTTGGATGGTTAGCAACATGTAGGAAGTGGCTAAATGAAATGTCAAGCAAACAAGGAAATCATTTTTTTAATTTGAAATGATGGCTTATTCTGTCAAATTCATTACTAGAGCAGATATGGTAACAGTTTGGAACTTGGAAAAAACATCAATATTGGGTTTCACCAGCTGTTTCTAGATCAATGACTGAGTGTGTAAGTTAGTTCTCTGTAACTACTAGCTAGTTTCAAACTAGTGATTTACTGAACCAGGTTGCCCCATTAAAACGTAGTGTTTTAACGAAGATAGACGTATTGTAGCTAGTAATGTGTAAATCGGTTGCTAAGAAATATAGAAATATGTAGCACCATCCATTCAAACATTACAATACATCTCCACTTAATAAACACGTGTGTATGTTATAAACCAGGCTAAGTTTAAATGTCCAACCATGGGTGTTACTTCCACATTCACTTTTGGTAATCTATCGACTGCTCATTGTATAAGTTTAATGGCATGGAAGGGAGACGGAGGGGAGAGACGGGTTGAATGAGAGAAGGGAAGGCAGAGGAACACACGACGCAGAATTAATTGACAAATTGCATTTCAGTTTCTTGAGGCACATGATGTGGGCTTGCTGGGACAGGCAGGGCTCTTAGCATGAGGTAATATCATCCATCCCCTGATTCAGCTATGGACGTGGCATGTCATGAGAGTGAACAGAGAGAGTGCGACAGAGATGGAGGGGGTTGATGGGATGGAAATAGGCATGAGTCCCGTGCTGAGAGGTGCAGCTTGGCAGAGTAGCTTCAGTCTGGCCTGCCCTCTAATTCAGTCTTCTGTGGCTCTATTTTCCCTCGTTATCCGTCTTTCTGTCACTCTCTACGTTTCCCTCGTTATCCGTCTTTCTGTCACTCTTTACCTTTCTCTCTTTTCTATAGTACGTCTCCTCTCGCCCTAACCTGGATTTCTGTCTCCTCCCTCACTCCATGTGTCACTACCTCAGTCCTTATTCTATCCGTCTTGGCACAGTTACAACTGCAGCTGCTTGACAGCCCATCATCTTGGGTTAGATCACCACCCCCTGATATGACTTCATTGTGTTGAGGGGCTCCAAGGTCTCATTCCTTTATAGATGAGCCCATTTCTCTTTGACACAAAAAAAAGGACAGAACCCTAATTATATTACAGCAGCTACGGCAATTAGAGAGAGGGATCGTGGGAGAAAGA
The DNA here is from genome assembly GCF_900634415.1 of Cottoperca gobio. NCBI lineage: Eukaryota > Metazoa > Chordata > Actinopteri > Perciformes > Bovichtidae > Cottoperca > Cottoperca gobio. Next base: position 10,701,517 of record NC_041364.1, read on the forward strand.
ACTATACCTTTTTCTTACGGGAGACTTGCGTATGATGAAGCGTTTACTGAACACACATTCGACTCAAGTTTGAGACTGCTGTCACAGTTTAATCTCTAGTCATCACTGTTCACAGTCTGTAGATCAATTCACATTGACAAACCATGAAATTACACAGAATTGCATCATAAAGTACCAACAAAAAGAAATACAATTATTTGTGTCTATAAGGCGACAACACAAATACTCATTTCTAACTGTGACAAATTAGCAGTTGGCAATTTGTGAAATCATATTACGGTTATCCAATTACATTGTAATGTGTTCACAACCTGAGACATGCGCGGAGTTCATTGTTAGTCTGTGACAGGAACAATAAAATGACTTTTACTTGAGGTCAAATTCAAGTAAAAAAAGTAAGAGAAGAAGAAGATTTTATAATATTTTAGAGACAGAGAAGACTGCCTCCTAAATATTAAGATGTACACATGACTTTTATGCTTCACTGCATCGCTCGGCTTATAAGATGACATTGTCCAGTGGCGGATCTCCTCTGGGAAGTTACGACAACACAAATTCAACCGCCGGCGCCGCCACAACAAAAATTAAACAGAATGCCCTGAGGCTAAGTATCCAACTTCAAAGTCTTTTACTTTTAATTTATTCGGGATCGTCTCCCATGCACAACGAGACAGTAAGAGAAACAGAAAGTGAAAGTGAGAGAAAGAGGGAGAGAATAAACTTGAGAAAAAGCAACAGAATAGAAACAAGCTCACTTTACAGCTGTTGCTAACAAGACGCTGTTCAAAGTCTGGATGTGTCAGTAACACAAACCTTCTGGGAAGCGGGGCTTTTGTCTGAGGATAATATTCCATAGGGCAGAGCTCTTGAGACCAACCAGTTGTAGCAGGGTATAACAAAAGGGGAGTCACGCTTGTCTTATAACCCGCTGGCTGAAGCCCAATTAATGAGACCAATAAGGATGCTTAAAACTAAAATGTTAACACTTTCTTTTGCCTGTATCTCACTACCAAAATCAGTCCATTTGTGCATTTTGGCTTTGCCTGTTGTGCAAGGTAATACAGTTCACCTACTACCAATTCAACATAAAGAAAATGAATATACAAGAAAAATGTCAAGTGGAACAGTGACTGTAAGGTATTCACTTTCATGGTGTTAGCTCTGAATGAGATGCTACACAACTCCTGTGACCTTCAAGCTATAAGCGACCGCTTGAATGTTCAAGGGATCTCGAAACAGTGGGGGTGCAGCGATAAATGTGAGCAGACAGCTACAAGATGCTTACTTTCATTTCTAAGGCTAGTGGGGGAATTTAAATAAAGTTGCTCAGCAAAGGCAGGAGAAGGAAGCAGGGAAGGGTACGGAAGGACACGTCTACAGCGCCGTATTCAACTTCTCTCAGGGCTCGGCTTTATGGATCCCAATAGCTTTCTCCCCTTAAGGCTGATTATGAGAAAATGCCATCCTAAATGAACACAAATCCAATAGTAATTCAGGTTTTTAACCACATGAGGGGATTAGGATCAAGACATTTCTCTGCAGGTTTGAAAGGGAATAATGAATCGTCATGACAGCAGAACAGCAGTGAGGAGGCCAGACACACGCATTTTGTTTTGTTTAAACGACTCTCGGATATCCCATGGGCCCCTGTGCGCCTTTAGCTTCCCAATTATTTGCTTGGGTCAGAAATGGACTGACCCAGGACTACTAAAAACAAGAAGAAAGCTAAAGATAATAAGAATGAAAAAGAAAAACACAGAAATTGATGTTACATGAGGCAAAGCCATATCCATTTCCCAATGGCCTTTATTAGACACTTTCATATCATCCGACAGGCTGAGGATGACTGTGATATTTAAATGTAAAGAGATTGGAATTTAATACTGTGGATTAGGGGGGGTCTGGACTGAGATGAAGTGGGGTTAGTTGAAAACAGTGAGAGGGTTGAATGGGCTTAAAGGATCTTTCTGTTTCATTTCTATCAGCCTACACTGGATTCTTGTTGGAACAGTGTAATTCACTTTCACGGATTAATACTGAGAAAGGAAGATGCTACGTATACAAGTGGCATGGCTGTTATTCAATATGACCAATAAATCTGCTTAAGAGAGCGAGAGCAACTTCTTTTCACCCGTTATTTGAGCCAACAGTGATACACTAAATGTGTGCTGATTGAGCATATCTTACAAATGGGGCATCGAGAGGCAGCAGACCAACAAACTAAAATGGGGGCTGAGAAATGAAGATAAAATAATTAGTACTTCTTGATAATGTTTACATTATTATACAATACTAATATCGGTTTGGTGGTAAATCAGGAGCAACACACTGGATGGTATTTTGCCGCTCCTACGAAACCACATAATGAGCAGTCACTTGAATGTGTCGAGGATCTCATGTCATGTCACTAATGTCTCATTAGTTAAGTTGTATTGATTTCAAACACCCTATATAGTATACTGTATTCACCGTAGAAGAGCTACAGGAGATAACGCTCAAATAAAATGATGAATTACACCTATGTGTTAATGCCAAAAATGTGGCGCGGTATTTAAGATGTGTATTTGCTGATTGTGATTGAAAATGGAATTTAAAGCTTGTCAGACGTGTAATGGCTTGACTAATAATAACTATGGACTTTACAGAGAACATGTCAAAGTCTAAATTGAAATCTCACTTATGCAAAACATACTGGATCTTTCTTATCCGTCTGAAGCTGTTGCTGCTCTTAATTGAGCTCAGTGTCTGAACGTAGTCCCAATCTGTTCATTGATTTGTGAATTACTTGCATCCCTCAGACACCAGATCTTTAAAGTTGTTTCATTATCTGACTTGTATACTGGGCAGTTCATAACAAATCCTTGGTATCAACGTCCAGCCTTATCTATAGTGATATCATAAGGCCGGTGCTGCTAGCTGTGGGCTGGATAAGGAATATTTCTGTCCTCAATACTCGAGCTGTAAACAACCGCTGTGACTCCTCTGACTAAAGACATTATCGTGATGGTGGCTCGGTTAGGCTGCTTTGTGGAAATACAGGAGAATGTAGATAGATAGAGTGGCAACCGGCAAACATCATTATTTAGGGGAATATATAGTGTGAGAATATAAAGTCCAGAGAAACAGCGAGTACAGCTCTGTAGCGAACCAAAATCAGCTACGTCAAGGTTGTCTAAGTTAATGTGTTTCTGTTAATCTGTGACTGACATCTAAAGAGCGTAGCCTGTAGCCCTGAAAATGGGCCTAAATTGCGAGGACATGCAGGATGTGCCCTGCATGTCCGGGTCTGGTTTGTTGCTTTGCATTCTTTGCAGCCACAGATAATTATCCAAACAATGTTGACTCAAATCAAGATATGTGCAGTAGAGGTAGAATGTAGCAGACCTGAGCAGAGCATAACAATACACATATCTGTATCCATACTCCATACAAGGCCACACTTTGGTACTCCTGATAATATCTGGACTGTAACAACTGTGAACAAAGCACACGAAGGAGAAACTGATCTAGGCTTCTATCTCTAAGGTAAAATGGCAAATGAGGACATTTCCTAAAATGTCGGAGAATTATTTTAAGGGCCTGAAAGTGCTACACCAGTGTGTTTCACATGTTAAACTGTAGGTTTTGATTGGCGCTTGTCACAGCAGAGTAAACACAAGTGTAATTAATACAATTAATAATGATCCCGTTCTGTTTAGTTTGTCAAAGCCATTCCAGTGAGCCAGCATGCACAATACCAGGAACCTGGCCCACCTAAATGGAACAGGGCCTGAAATAATGTTATTATATACACCTGTGTTTACCGTGTAATGACAGGTCAAAATAGCTGCTGGGAAAAGGACATATTGGCAGCAGAGTATCCTAATCAGCAGGGAGGCTGCCCTCCAATCAGATAATCCAGGTTACATCTCTGGAGTCAATGAGCATCTCCGCTGAAGTGTCCTTCAGCAAAGCAGTGAATTCCTGCTGCCTCTGAAAACACACACCTGTGACTGACCTTAACCTCTAATTTCTCTGTGAAACAGGGAGAGAGAGTGTCCTATGGAAGGTTTTTTCCCCTGACAGTCTTGGCACCATTTGCACATTTCAGCTCCCACAGCATTAGCTACAAAAAGCTGGCTTGTTATTTTTTCAATGTCAAATTGGTTGTACAGTGTACAACAGGACATTGTTATGCTTCTAACAATCTCATATAACCCACACAGTTCTCATATTTCCTCAGCAGTCTTCACTTTCAGGGTTTCAGATGGTATGGAGACGAGCCTTTTGGGCAAACTTTTGCACATTTTAAATATTTTCTAATAATGTGCACTCACTATAAAATAAACAAATAAATAAGCCATGCACTGTAGATATTTTAGGTATTTGGAAATTGGAAAAGATGCAATCCATGTGTGACAGTAAACCCAGTTCGTTAGGTAGGATTTCCCCGGCTTTTTTACTAACCGCCTTGTCCTCTACGCTCACCTCCTATAGCACCAGCTCTAAGTGGCAGCCTGCTACATGATGGGCTTTACCGGCTTCTTCTCTTCCCAAATGGTTGCCATTGCAAATGGATTTCATATTCACAAATTAATTTAGGCAACATTCCTGCTTAGCTTCAGTACAGAAACCAACAACGAGACAGAGAGAGAGAGAGAGAAAGAAAGAAAAAGCGCCTAACACCAAGAGAGAGCCACACAGACTGACATGTTGTAATGTATTTATCTTGCTGTCGGCTCGTTGGTATATTCATATGCCACGGTTATTAATTTTCACTTTTGTTCTATGTAATAAAGTGGAAAGAGCAGTGTTTTGGGTCATTCTCACTGATGGGAATCCAGAGGCCTTTGATTGGCTGAGTCTATAAAACCCTCTGACTCATTGCTACAATGAAAAATGATCAACAAAATACCAAAATCTTTTTTAGCTAGGAATTTCCACCAATGTTGTCCCCAGAATAGTGAAAAGAATGACTTCATTATTTAATTTACTTCTTGTTAACCATTTGTATTGAGCGTTTCTTAGACACGTTGTACTGTAACTAAAATCAAATGAAATGTGTGATCAACAAATAACACCAACCAGCTAAAAGTTGTGCATCATTAAATGGAGACGAAAAATCCAATGATGTGACATTAATCTATATTAACTGTGTGATTGTTGTGAGTGAAAAAAGGTTCAATATCAGTGGAAGCGCAGAGCTGCAAAGCCAGTCCACAGGAGGTCACAGAGACGTGCCGTGTACACCCTCACAGATATAATGGCGTAATGAGAACCGCAGCTGACACGCAGAAACAAGTGAGTGCTGCAAAAGATGTTTGCCAAGAGAAAAAAAACAAGCAGCCTGATTGGTTAGCAGGGTGCCGACAGTGCAGAAGATCCCAAGATGAGGTGAGAAAGCTTTGTATGTTTTGTATTAGTAAATAATACGGATTCGTGCACAATCATAAAACCACCTCATGATGGTTTTCGCTCACTGGAGCCGGAGATCTCAGAGGCAATTTCATATCAGCTATTCAATTCTACACAGGCTGAATGAATCTCAAACAGACACTTTTTTAATAACTACAATCAGGATGTGCTTCTGATTAAGTACTATAATCCTACGTGATTTCAACAGCACCCAGCGTTGTGCAAAAAGTTGCCTCAGAATTGAGATAAGCACGGCTGTCGGTGGTGCCTGGTTAGCCGATCCAAAAGAACGCTTTGCTGAAACCAAGGTGTTTGTCTCACTAAACCTCCCCTTAAGCCCTTAAGCACCAAGACACACACTCAAAGTAAGGCGGAGGGAAAAGGTGGTGGAAACGTCAAAGAAGTCACATTTATTTTTAGGTGACAAATGTCGACTACAGAGACTTGTTTGTGAACTCTGAGATCAAAATGTATTCTAGTGGGTGTTACAATGAAACACAAGTTCACCATCACCCACTCTTAGTTGACAATTAGACATTGGAGACATGTTGTAATGATGCCATAAACAATATTTGAGATATTGTCCCATAAAACTGTAAATATACCAAAGCTGTTTTTCACACACACACTGTAAACATCTGGCGTGGCCCCTCTCTTGGTCTGTCACCTCCATATCATGCTTGCTGTGTCTCATTGAATTGTATTACTAAAAAAACAACATTATTGAAAGCAATTGGGAAAGCCTAATGGAAAACAGTTGATGCTGTATTCCCTTAAGATGCTGAGATCCAGAGCCGTGTGCCTGTGGACATGCAATGAATAACTGAAATGACAGTTGTGAAATTTTCATCACGGCCCCACAGCTTTGAGAGTCCTTGAAGGTGTTTTACTATATGACTCGTGGCAAAGTGACACACCAGATGATCTTCCTTCCGACACATTCACCGCAGAACATTTGCGCTTGTGGAAAATTCATGTGCACTTCACAAACACTGGGTATGCAGAGCTCTCTGGTTGAGCTGGTACATACACCTCCAACCCATTTTCCCCTTCTGAGACTAGGCTGCCTGGAAGAGGCAACTGACTCAGGCAGATGAAGTGATTTACTTGGAACGGTATAACTATCATCATCAGCCTCTTTGTAATCTCTCTTTCTGTGCACCTGGATACATGCATCAACATCCACACTGTGACTGTCAGCTCCTCTCTTTGTGTTTCCCTTCTCCCCTCATATTGCAATTTAATTAGCGTGAACTTTACTTATTGCTCTTTTGAGACTCATAATATTACTAGGCTATATCCTATAATCCTCCAAAACATTTGATGGGGATAAGAACTACATTAACCTGTCTGAAATCCCATAAAGATCATTTTGCATGATCTCAAACACAAAGAGTGACAATTAGCAAAGAAGGCTAGCTATTGAACACACACACACACACACACACACACACACACACACACACACACACACACACACACACACACACACACACACACACACACACACACACACACAGACATAGTAGGCCTTAGTGTCACATTCTAGGGAAATATGCTTATTCACTTTCTCGCAGAGCGTTAGATGAGAAGATTAATTCCACTCTCACGTCTGTACAATAAATATGTAGCTGCAGCCAGCAGCCGTTTAGCTTCGCTAGCTAGCCTGGCTCTGTATAAAAGTACCACATTTGTCAAAGAGCATCTCTTAAACTTATTATTTTACACATTATATCTCGTTTGTTTAATACGTACATACAACTCTAATGTAAAAATGACAATTCGCCATTTTATGGGGGGTTCAGTCGTAGACTGGCCGTCATTTTTACTTATGAGTATTTGTAAGGATAAACAAACAAAATATAACATGGTAGTAAGAATAGGGAGGGAGAGAGAGAGGGGGGGGGGCTGCTAACTTTAGAGGTACTAGAAGGCAGATTCTGTTACTTTTGGATGTACCCGGACTAACCCCATGCTTCCAATCATTATGCTAAGCCAACCGGATGCTGGCTCCAGATAGAGATACCAGAGTGGTGATGATCTTCTCATCTAACTCTCACAGAGAAAGCAAATAAGCAAATAAACTATTGCTTTTGCACAATCTGAAGTTCATCTATTTACTATTTCCTGTTAAATGTGTTGACAGCTGAAGCCTCACCTGTGGCTTTGCTGGAGGCAGGTTGGCTGGAAGCGAGGGCTTGTCATTTAAACCTTGAGCGATGATGAGCGAGACACACTGAACGTCAAACATCATGGAATCCCTAAAGCGTCTCTCTCCCGCCCCCACTATTTGCTCTTGGTTCCCTGCCACTTCTGATCTCTCATTCTCACTCTTCTACAATGACAGCCGTCACCCTCTCCTCAACCCTGACCTTCATCATCTTGTCCTTCACTTCTTCAATCTTGCCTTTTTTTTGGTTGAAAAAAACTGTGACAATAAGAGTCCTGTCTCTGAGCCTTAATGCTAACTCTACATCTCGGTTTGAATGCAACATGTTTTATTGGGCCAGTTGCCCAAAGATACAGAGCAGACATAACAGAACAACTTCGTCTACCATAGTAAATAACAGACCAACTGGAACTGACAGGTTTTTATCTGATCTTTAATAATTGAAGTTCTACAAATGAATCTACTCTCCCTCTGGACTCCTTTTGTCATCTCTGGCTGACGCTGCTGTTCACGTCCTCTATTCAAACGTTCAGCCACATAGCAGGAACAACAGGAACAATCTGGTGTGAATGACACTTTCCGAGCTAAAAGCTTTACACTAGTTGCTTTACAAACCTGCAAATGAGTTCATCTGAGCTCATGCACTACAGACATGTGGGGGTTGGTTCTGCAGGAGTGTGATAAGGTTATAAGCAACACAGTTAGTTGATTTCTTTTGAGGTTTCAAGGGTTTGGAGGCAGGTTACACTTAATTTCTGGAGACATATAAGACTAATGCAACCGGCAGGAGGGTTGACACACACTTTAACGTACATGTACTGAAAAAAACAAACAGAGGAGCACATGTCACAGTGTTGAAATTTAACCTGAGGATCTTCCGCCTGCTCAAGAGCATCTGAATGCAAAATAATGTATCAATACTGACGCGCGATTGGTGCGGAAAAGGGGACATAGAAGGGTCTGAAGTAAAGCAACTTTGATTCCAATTGACTTTTACTGCAGTCTCAAATTTAGCTTCCCCCAAAAAAACATCCTCTCTAAGACTTTTGCTTATCTCAACAGATCTCAACTCAATCTGCAACAAATATGCTTCTCCAAGTTCCTGCCTCTCGGATTAAAAACCTTGCTTTTGCACAAACCAGATTTTCTTCAGCAGTTAATAGCCATGTGACTCATTGAAAGGGCTCCCAGAGCTCTGTACTTCAGGGAATTCATTTCAGAAATGTATTTTCAGTACATTAAAAGCAAGTAAAAAATAAAAAGCAGCACAATTGAAGTTATAAAAGGAAACGGCAGTTTTATGTTTGCTGCTATTTCAGCGGTATTGGATGTGATAGCAGATAATGCCAACTAGAGACCAGTTTGAGAAAAACGGTGAGATTTCCACCCTGAAGGGTTTCATCCTGCCCACCGTGGAGTGACCCATTACTGAACCCTGCAGGCATTTAGATGTAGAACAGAAAAAGACAAATGTATACGCACAATAACAAGAAGTCAGAGCCTGCACACACGCCACTCCTCCCGTTCACACACAGTGGCAGTGGTCAGTGACAAGACAGAAGGACTCTATTAGTCTCAAAGCGGATCTGTCAACCCCAGCAGATGGAATTGCTTCCTCCAAGGTGGGCGAAATAATTTACTCTCTCTACTATACTTTGCCTTATCTAATTGGGCCGACCATGCCGAGGAAGCAGGCCAGTAAATCATGTCACTATCAGGTATTTATAGATGAGGTCATGTTACTCTAGGGTTGATGGCAGCTACATAATATCTATATATGACACCTGTTACCATCCCAGCTGCTGGCAGGATGCCTAAAAAAACGAGACGGACACTGCAGCAAGAGGAGCAGAAAAGGAGGAAGCGAGAAAATGTGACAAGGCAGAGACAATGTTAACAGGAAGACTAAATCGGATTTTCATTGCACACATAAATATGACATCCTCAGACAGATTGCTTTGACTCTGACTTTGCATGTTACATGCTGAGAATCCCAGCTCTCACTTACTTAAGGAAATGAAAAACCTTAAAGGGATGACAGCTCAAGTGCAGAATCACACACACTCAGTGTGACTCAGATTCAATGCTATGCATCCCTGATTTGGCTAGACCCCAGAGTTATGTTGCAGGGAACCACTTTGGACAGCGTCTATGGTAACAGAGCTCGCCACAAACAGGGGAGACACATTCCCAGCGTTCCTTTGGCTCTCTGGCGTCGATATCTAAAGCAGACATTCCTCTCCATACGACTCCCTGGGGAGCTGAACTTCCTATGCTCAACCAGAGATAAACAGAAACTTCTAGGGATGTTCTTGCAGATCATTGGCATCAGAATGTTTTACGTTAATAAAAACTAACGTTAACCTGCATTAATAAACTATAATGATATTTTAACAGAAATCTGAACTTTGTCAATATCATACCTGATGAAAATGAATCAGTCACCTGCAGAATTTAAGAAATAAAACCACATTCTGATATCTTCTCACTGACGTTGGGTCACATGAAAATAAAGACTACATCATTTATTTTCAGAAAATAAATTGAATTAGATTGACGGTTTGTGTTTGTTTGTGTGTGTGTGTGTGTGTGTGTGTGTGTGTGTGTGTGTGTGTGTGTGTGTGTGTGTGTGTGTGTGTGTGTGTGTGTGTGTGTGTGTGTGTGTATAATATAGTCCTGCTGCTCCTCTCCTTTCAGCTCCTGAGGCAGAATCCTGTCCAAAACCGTGCAAACCTAAATGACTTGTACATCTTGGACTGACACTGCTAGAAGTCTGGTGCCCCTCACAGGGTTCACTTGTGGTCATGTTGTGGAGAAATACAGCCCTCAAGAGCTGAATAGAGGGAAGCAGACTTTTTTTTAAATGTATAATCTAAACACACAGCCATTTTATATTTTGTGCCAAAAACAATGGTTGCATTTTCTAGACAGATTGACTTTTATTTTCTGTTTCAGCTCCGATATGGACGTTTTAGGAACATAATAATCATGGTAGATGAGCAATTAGAATTGGAAAGATGTTCGGGAACTAAACTTTCCATCTTTTCTCCTGTTTCTTAAATGAACACTTAAAGACTCAAGACTAATGGAAGTGTTTAAAAACAACAATTCAGAATATATTAAAAACTTTAAATTACACTGCCACATACATCAACATCAACAAATATTCTCCAGTGACAATATGTTGCACCGATTACAGGCGTTGACTTCTTTTAGATCTTATACGCAGCACTGGCTTCCCACACATCGTGTCTCACTGTGTTAGATAACAGAGCTCACAGTTCAGTGTGTGAGTGTGTGTGTGAGTGTGTGAGTGTGTGTGTGTGTGTGTGTGTGTGTGTGTGTGTGTGTGTGTGTGTGTGTGTGTGTGTGTGTGTGTGTGTGTGTGTGTGTGTGTGTGTGTGTTTAAAAGTGAATGCGCATGTTTCAGGAAGCAGAGATTCATGGGAATGGAATGAAGAGCATTTCTGTCCAAGGCAGCTGTGTGTGAGTGGGAGACAACACACATGCTTAAAAATCCATTCGTGCACTCCAAAGATAAAGTAAGTATGGGAATAACTGTAGGTAAGAGAGATGGGACAAGGCATGCATACTCAAAATTTCAACAAATGTAAAATGTTTAAACTGAACAATCACTTTGGTTTCTCCGTGTGTCTTTTCATTTTAAACTCCTACAGCCACTTCTGCAAAACAATAAGGATTTTCATCGAATCCGAATATCCAATGCTACACTGTTTAAACTGTAGGGGAACTAAAGTAAGTAAAGTAAGTACAATTATGAAATAATGTCTGCCCATGGAGAGGCCAAATGTGGGAAACAGTTGGGACTCAGTTTACCTGCCAATATTTCTTTTTGATCAACTCTTTCATCATCCCTTATTCCACTTTTCTCTCTTAACTGTTATTCTTGTTGTTGCTTCAATGACATGAAAGTGAAAAACAGAACTCAATTTATGAGATTATGCTCAACCAAGTGTGACTGTCAGCAGACAGGCACGATTGGGTTTTTCCAGTAAGTTAAGTAGCTATGCATATTATGGCCTGGATCCAGTTTTGATCATTTGCCGCTTTTAACACCCAGTTTCATTAAGTTTTTCAGCTCTCTTCTTAAAAAACAGCCTTCTTGGAGCCAAAACTGAAGTGAAACGGAGCCACTGCCTTTAAAGAAATGAAAAGCACACCATAATGAGAGCATACAATGAGAGATGACTATCACCAAGTATCTTTCCAAGATCAGAGGATATGATGCAAATGGGGCTCGTTTTACTACCAGTTGTCAGCCGCAGTCTACATAGTGGAGTCAGTACTGTACCTGCATTGAATTCAAAGCACCAAACAAAGTTTCTAATTCAATTTGAAACCTACATATAGAATTCCATCTATAGATGAACAACACAAAATACCTAATGTTTGCGTTTAAGCTGCAATCCTTCAGGCCCAGTCACACTTCTATCAATGGTTTAGTTAGTAATGTAAAGTCAGCTAACTTCTAGTGCTACCAGATATTTAAACCTGCATTAATTGATGGCTCATTATCTGTAAAACCAAAACAATGTGCAGAAAGATGCACCACGGAGAGCTGAGGGGCAGTGCAGAGTTAGGTGATAATTATCTGGTGGAGTGTCACCACATTATACATAATAATTGCATTCATTACTAATATAAAAACATTTATAAAGCAGCTTTAAAAGACACACTTTCAAAGTCAAAAAGTGTATATTTAACTTTAGAACAAAGTGCAAAAAGACACTATAAGAATAAATTATTATTTTATTAAACTGCCCAGTGGGTTTAGGCTGAATATCCACTAAAATTGCTTTAAGCTCACTCTTCAACATTTAAATAATAATGATAATTCATTGCTGAAAACTATTATTAACCTATGATTGCTGGTCCATTTGGTGCAGCTCTAAGAATACTAACCACCGGGCTATTTTAAGTTTGGGGATGAATCAGAGGTCCCCGTTGTCCTCAGGCCAGTGAAGACGTGCTGCTCATCTCACACTGGTGTCATTAGTTCAAACTAAGTGTCTTGCCAGTGGCGACGCACTGTTCATGCCTGGCAGCCTCACAACGGGACACAGAACTCATCACGCACACAAAAAGGAAGTGTGTGCACAGACAGCAAAACATGCCAGCAAAACCCGACAGACGCTCAATGTGCCTTCAGCCTTTGCGCACATGCACACTTCTGTGTGTGTGTGTGTGTGTGTGTGTGTGTGTGTGTGTGTGTGTGTGTATGGGATGAAGAAATTCGGAAGTTGACCGACGTTCCAGACTCAGTATAAATATTCCTGTTATGTTTCATTGTATTGTCCTGTCCCTGAGCCACAAACGAAAACAGTTTCTGTGACACTCAGGCACCTGTGACGCATCCTTTTGACTGAACAATATCTGGTGTGATTAATATTTGTGGATTTTATCAAGCCTTTACATGTTTTATAAGTCCCCCAGAGACACTGAAATGTAATTTCTAAATCAAGTAATGTTCATAGACTGCATGTGTCATCAGTTTTTCTCAAACAGAGCGCCTACCTTCCCCTCATTTAAATGTGATCTGCGCCAGGGATTGTTACAGATTAATACCGGAAAGTGCTTACTCGTCAGATATTACAGCTAAATAATGTGGCACTCTGTGAAGGCATGGAATCAAAATGCTTGGATGCCAGTGGAAAATAACATCAGCATAGCACGATGAGTTTGCCCCGTTGATTAATGTGTAAATCCTCTTAGCAGCTGTGTAGCTGCCAGCCATCTGGCTAAAATACATTAATAGTAATGAGTTTATGATCTGCCGTGCATTATGACAAACCATGTTATATATACAGGAATACAGCTACTGTATAACAAAATAAGATATATGGCACATTTTAAGAACAGAAACGACATAAACTCATTCTGGGATGCTTAATTACAAAGTATACATACATACAGTATATATGTTTGTAAGAAACAGAAATCTAAAAGTTGTATTTAGTTACAATGATTTTCCAAGAGTGTCAAAAGAGTCAGAGGCTCAGCTAAGCTTTACTATGTTGTCAGCTTCTTACAGCTCCACGCTATAAAATACACACAGCACAAGCCTTCAAGTGCCTGAATTCCAGTGTTAAGCTTTTGAAAAGGCAAAAGAAAAAAGAAGAGGAGGAAAAAAGCAGATGAAGAAGAAGAAAGAGACGAAGGAAGCTCCAGCAGGGTTCAACCAGCCTGGATTTAGAGGGCAGATATTGGGATACAGGCTGAGGATGATGGTCCTTAATAGTGTGTGCTCATATTCAGTGTTTTTGAAGTTTATTTTCATGCTAAAAATCAAAGCAGAGTTTACCCAGGAATCTTATCCTTGGGAGCGTGAACAATCCCCTTAAACAAGATTTAGTACGTGGGACACTAAAACGATAAAGACATTCTTTAAGGCTTTGCAGACCTGGCACACATATTTCATAGTAGGAAAAACTGTTGGATAAAATAGACTTTTTAATGAAGAAGTTATTTAAATGAATGTGATTGAGTGAGTTTTAGTTTTAGTATTAAGTATAAGTTTCAGAGAAAATGAAAAGTTTGTACCGAGTCATGACACAGCACTGAGTGTACTATGGCTTAATCTATTTCAGTAGATCACATAGACCTTCCTACAGCAGTGAATCAGTATCACAGAATAGCTGGCTGGACTGAGAATAACAATGATCCAGCTACACAAGGGAACCCTGCTCTCATTTCATGGTAGAAAAGTGAGGGGAGGCATCAACGGATAATGGATACATTTCTACATCGCTCTTAAATACACACACACACACACAACTCAAAGATGAGTAACGTTGGTTATATACCTCTCTCTGCATTGCATTGTATCTCAGCAAAAGCTCTTAAAGGCTTTCCACTTTCTATACTGCATAAATTGTGCATACGCACGATGCGGTGCCTGGGAGTGATTCGATAAGCTTTTGTTTTTTATGACCCACTAACTTTTATGATAGGCTGGCGTGACATATTTTCACAACACATGCATGATGCATTGACGGTAGTGAAATGTAGGTACTCGCTTGTGCACAAACACACACATTCATGCACACTGGCGCACACAGACACTAAAAGCTTTCTACTACATCCTTGGTGGTTCCGTCAGCATGACTAAGTGTTCTCCATCTCACACTGTTCTCCAGATAGAGCCATGATTTCCCCTGGCATCTCATACTTGGCTCCCAATCACTCCACACATGTCAGAGCTAATGGCATCTGCTTTGACACACATGCAGGCACACACCCACACACACCTGTAGATACTGCACACATATTTGGAGGCAATCATATACCCTCCTACACACAAACACACTGGAGGGCTGTGATTCCCCCTCTCACCGGCAATATGCTGCTGCAGCAGCGTATGTGGGTTTGTGGGCGACTGCGGGCGGAGAAGAATGGTGTTACCTAAAACAAGGCAGACTGGCATGGGGCCAAATGAGGGAGAGGGAGAAACCGCGACAGAGAGCAGGTGGGAAGGATGATGTTTATGTGGCTGCCTGCAAAGCAGAAAAATAGGGGAAATATAGTGACAGAGGGGGAGGACAGCAGCAGAGAGAGAGCGAGAGAGGGGAGCGTCTGTGCATGAGAAAAAAGGATGAGAAAATTGTGTATCGAGTGTTGAGAAAGAAAGCGTTAGTATGCATAAAGAATTCAGCTTGGTTGAGTGCTTGACACTGCATCCTTTTAAGTTCCTCTTAAACTCATTACCGCCAGTGTTTGGCATACAATCAGATTAGGTGAGCGGAACTCTATTTTGCATATTTGCCTGTATTTATGAGTGAGAACAGTTAGAAGGTACAAGTGAGTTTGTAGGTGTGGATTTGATTTAACGCACACGACTTTGTGTGTTTGTGTGTGCGCGCTCATGCACACATGCAGACGGCCGCCTCTGGATTTAGCAAAGCAAATGGGTGTAAATACAACAGTAGTGAAGTCAGCAGCGGGAGCTGAAGTGATGCACACGTCGCACAGAAAAAGAGTTAGACAGGGCCTAAAGGAGCTTAGATGGGGGGGAAAGTAAAAGACATGAGGGGGGTGGAGGAAGAAAACGGTGGGGATGAAGGGAAAGAAGCAGCGCTAGAGGGACTGAAGGAAATGGAGAGAGAGGGGAGAGAGCAAAAGGGCGTAGAGGATGGGGGGGGGGGGGGGGGGGGGGGAGTCAGAAAGCTATGACAAAACAGGAATTAATCCAATAATCGCTTGGAAAATGTTTTGCATATTTCTTCGTTCTTCTCATGTACATAACAGACCATCTGGTACAAGTATGCATGAGATCTGTCAAGAACTTGGAGACACACACATGTATGCGACAACAAATCCCATTGCCGTAGGGTTATTGCACATGTGATGCCACAGAGAGTTGAAGAACCAGAGTCTTTGAGTTGATCTGCCACTTATTTAAAGTGTTGCTCAGAGTGTCACAAATGTCAGCAGCCCTGCTATTGGCTTTGCCGCTCAGCGCTTGATGCAAGAGCACACACACTTCTTTTAAGAGCCTGAGTCAGTAAATTAGCTGCCAGTAATGCCAGTAGTTTGTATCCTAAAAGGTTGTGGACAAAAGCAGCAGCTAAATGATATGTAATGGAGAAGAAAAGAGAAGCGCAGGACTTCTTATCCTTGTGATGTGATTCCATTCATCATCGTTTCTCCATTCATATCAGTCTTTGAACAGTTTCTTCCTCATCTTCATCTCCCTTAACACTTTATTAATTCAGGTTTCTTCCTTTAATCAAACGGTGTGTGCTCTTTAGGTGCTGGGGAGCAAGTGAGTGAAACACATAACACCAGCGCACAAACACAAGGGCAGCAAGGGGACTATACGGACAAGAGCAGAAGGAAAGAAAACAAAATTACAAAATGTTACAAAATATAAAACTAAATTAAGTGGCAGATGAGCCATAGGAATGAATGAATGAATCAGTGAACAAATCACTGAAACAGATGATAACTTATGTTGCTGGCTTGCATATTTCTTGACAAGTTTCTGCCCTCTTCAGCATTTCATTATTAAATCTGGTAGACATGTTCACCTTCCAGCCTTACATCATATACTTAAGACTAAAATCCGACGCACTTCAGCTTCTTAATGTTTTACACCTAACCTCTGATAGGGGATGTTAGGCTGCCGCCACAACATTACACTCTAATGAGCCACAGACACCACCAAAAGCAGCAGGTGATGAGACATTTACTACAACTAAACGTGTCTTAGCTGGAAAAGGTTTCAGTGATTCTAATTGTGTGAAAACAAATAGGAATCTAAAGTGTAGCGCCTTTAAGCTGCAGTCTTTTAAAAAATATCAAAGTAAAACACTATTACCGGGGTCTGACAATTACAAGTGCTCTACTTAGCAGCTGCCTGGGGAATTAAGTCTCTTCCCTGCAGTTTCAGCTGTAGCACATTCTGTCTTTCACAGCACTGGCACTGGATGGCATTTTCTCTCCTGAAACATCCACCCTCCTAGCCCAAGGGAAGCTTACCTTTCCCTTAATGTGTGAGAAATCATTTTGTGACGGAGTAGCTCCCAGCGTACACAGCAGACAGAGGAAATAATGTGAAGGGTAATGCAGGAGTCAAAGTTCAAATGGAGTGAGGCAGTGGTCAAACACAACTGAGGGCAATTATTTAACGGAATTGACGAGGGGCCGATTTAGAAGGACTGATTGGTGAATTGCAGAACAACAGTCGATAAATACCTTCGTTACATGTGGCTGAAAACACAAGAGGCTTCCAATAAACACTAGCCTAATACAAAGACACAGAGGAGAAGGAGAATGCAGTGGAAGACACACCCCTCTTTTTGATTTACATCTTCCATGATTAGCCATGCACAAATAGGACTTCTCCTCCGCCTTGCCATAAGTGAGAAGAAGATTATAAGTTAGCGGCCAATGTCGCTGGTGAGCTGAGCTGGAGCTTGGACTGGCGCTGGTCTCCTCCTAGATTTGGGGGTAGATTGGGGATTTCAAAGTCAAGCAAATTCAAAGGCTTGGCTGGGGAATGTTCAAAAGAACCACAGCCAGCCATGAAGTGGAGAAGAAAGGAGGGGGAGAGCTAGCTAGCGACTTACAGTAAAGTCTCCCACAGTCTGTAGAGAATGTGGTGGCAGAAAAGGGGGTGTAAAAAGAGCAAATGCTGGTGAAAATGTAGTCCACACTCGCACGAGTTAAGTCGGCGTGAGGTGCTGAGCAGGTGGAATTTTGCTGACACGTTGGTACAAAACTGAAAGTGAGAGCTAAAGTTTTGGTAGCGGAAATCATCAATAATACAGAATGTGAGATTGCATTTTCACTGAATTACATAACGAGATGGAATTTTGTTGTCTATGCAATGTTAACAAGGTCTCTGGAAACGTTACAAATTCTCACACCACAAGCAAAAAAAAAAAAAAAATCCCAAATGTGAGAACATTGAAATGTACTTTGTGAAACAGAACATCAACACACACCTTTCTAGATAAGGCCCTAAAACTGCCGATGTAGTGCCTTCTGAAGTGTCTATTTCTCTCTGTGTGCTTCACAATGCCAGTCATTTGACACCATGGGAATCAAACCAATATCCTTGCAGCCCGGGGAAAGAAAATAGAATTGACTTAAATCTAGATGACTTTGCAGATTTACAGTAAAGTTATTTCAGGGCAAATATCAGAGCTAAACTATAGTCTGGGAAATAACAGAATTTCAGTTTCCACATACACAGAAGTTGCTGCTTTTAGTTTCGGTTTCGCACACTTACACAACATTATAGAAAACAAAGAGAATCAAGTAGCAATTGCAATTATTACTGATATATTACACTATTATCCACGGTACACTAGGACCAATTATTGTGTTACTCGGTTTAGTGGAGCAGTACCGACGCTCATTTTACGGGTAACCGTCATAAGGTTTAAACAGATCACAGAGTACTGGGTTCTTCTAAGCAAGTATACAAACTGAACACATTGCCATCCAATATGATGCTATGAGAGTTGAATATTACTCACTGAAGCGATCCCAGAATTGTACTTATGCTAGTGTCAAATCAGTTGCACTGCCATCTCTGTGAAAATGTTTCAGTTTGGAAAAAGGGTGCACAAAGACGTATGTAAATACACCAAAGACAGACGCAATTGTGGTGAAAGTTTTAGGCCAGCTGATGCGGGCGGCTGCTTTAGGTCTTTAGTGGTGGAATTAGCTCCAGCTAGTGCCTCTCTCTGTTGTTTTTCACCCTGATTCAGCAGTACTGGACTTTACGCAGAGCCTCTGAAAGCTCAGTGGCCACAGGGAATGCCAGCTCATCGACTATTATAATGACGGCCTCCCTATTGCTCTCCGTCTCTCTCTGCCCTTCTCACCAGCACACCATCCCAATTGTCTCTCTCACTCTTTCTGTTTGCCATCTGTCTTTCTGTCCTTCTTGCTTAACAAAGGCTGGTGTGAGTGTGTATGATGCAATTGTGGCAGTGCTGAAAGTTCACAGTCAACAGAAATGCACAGAATGAACATCCCCAAGGTAGGAATGGATGGATTAAAGATTTTGCTGTTTGGCAAACTGCAAACAAAAGATATCATAATGAATGTTGCAGGCTATAAATGAGAACCTCTTTGTGACAATGGGGAAAAGCCCTGAAGCTCAACAGTAAATCATCAGTCTTTTTCAATCAAAACTTGTTCCAGATGGTGACTTACCTTGCTTCAGTACCACATGTCAAACAACATAACATAGGGGCAGTACACACAAACTCTTGCTGATATGACATTATCGCACGCTTTAAACTGAAAAGGACACGGAGGACTAACCTTGAGCTTATCAAAGCGCTCGGTGAGTGAGGACACCTGGTGCTCTCGGTGGCGCCCCACCAGCTTGCAGAGGGCACAAATGAGCTGGTCGTCCACCAAGCAGTACATGTTGACCTTCTCATTCTCGTGCTCCAGGCAGGTCAGGCCGCGGATGTGAGTGTCTGGCACCGGCTCCACCAGGCGGTGGCTGGTGAACGGCTTCTTGTTAGGATGTGTTGCGCGGAGGCAGCGGTCGCAGTACGACACCTCACACGTGACGCACGTCTTGACGGCCTCACGTGGCGGATCCTGCTCACAGAACTGGCAGCTGATACGTGGATCCATTTTAGCAACGACAGCTGGGCTGTGGTTTGCGTTGGTGTGATTGGTGTGGTTGGTGTGGTTGGCGTGCGGGTGGGAGTGGCTGGAAGTGGCCGGGCTGCCGCGGGCGCTGCTTCCACTTGTGCCACCACCACCGCCGCCGCCAATTGTTCCAGCTATTGAGCCGCTAATGGTGGCGGTGTAAGGCCGCTGCGGCGGCTGCAGGCGCCGGCTTTCAGTGGGGGAATTTGGGCCACTAAGGGAGGCCTTTTGAAAGCGGTCAATGATGTTCTGCAGCGTCACATTGCGCTTAAGGCCCTCCAGGCCGCGGTGATTCAGCGTGATGACGTAACGACACGTGGGGCACTGAAAGGCCGATATGGACTCAAGAGGCTTGCTTGTCGAGCAGTGAGAAACCAGGATGCGGTGGGCGCAGTTAAAGCACAGGCTGTGGGCACAGGGCAAGAGCAGGGGATCTTCAAACAACTCCAGGCAGATCGGGCAGGTCAGCTCAGACTCCAGTGTTTCCATTTTCAGTTAAACCAATCTAGAGGTGACATCAAAACCCACGAAAGCTGGCCAATTACCTAAATGAAGAAGAAAAACACATGCATCAGATTTTACAGTTACACATTACATAATTACTCTAATTGAAGTATGACTGTACTGTTCGTTTGTTCTTGCTATTTGTTATTCAATAGAACTGCAGAAAGTATACACAACTCATCAATTTGTCCATTCACCCATTTTTTGAACTGAACTGAACTGAGATAGTGGTTTCAGGTAAGACGGACTGGCCTGTGCAGATTCAGCAGAAACATCACGAACACACACTTTTTCTTGTACAATTATATATCAGCTGATAAGCTTGCAAAACCAACTGGGCTTCCAACGACTGCACGAACAGGGAAGAAAAAGATAAAGGTTAGCTGACTAGTTGGGAAGAACTACAAATCTTTCTCCAGCTCACCACTGACTTTGTCCGTTTTATAAGGCTTCTATGGTAAGATCAGTAAACACTTAACTCCAAGGACGACTCAACTTTTAAAGCATGATCCCAACAACAATTTAAAGTGGAGCAGTAAAACAACGCCTGAGCTAAAGAAGAAAATTGATTTCAGATCCTCCGCCTCCTTCTCCACTCTTGCACCTTGTAGCCTGCATATCAAGCTGTCTCCCCTGGGTGGCCTTAAAACCACTGACATGAGAAATCACCAATAACCCCCCCAGAGCAGCGCAGCTTGCTCTCTATCCATTTAAAGAAACAAAGCAGGCACCGTGAAACTACCGTATTAAAGAGGGCGACGCCAGATAGCTGACAGTAACAATTTGATTAGTTGAGGTTGTCCCTGAAAGACTGACCTCGTCTCTCTCTGCGCCAGTCATGCATGATTTACTGATGACTGGGTTTTACTGGTAATGACTAATCAAACAGAAATGTTCACCTTTAGGACAGGGTTTACATTCCGGTGATTAACCTCTGAATCTTAAATCATCGTGTACATAACGATGACTTTCAACTCACAGGTGAAAGCATGTTATTGAGAAAAGGGCAGCAGATACAAAGATACATTATTAAGCCTGGGGATCTAAAGACACTTCATCCAAGGTTTAAAAGTACAATTTCAAAGTGAGGAAGTGCTGAGCATAACATGAGAAGGCGTGAGGGTCCACCATGGGTGCTTATCAGCAGGTCAATCCAGTTACTAACCATGCACCTATTACTAAAAATAAAAGCAAATTTATATAAAATGTATTTTGCAGATATAATGTGTTTGAGCCATTACTCAGTTAAGCCCGACTCCAGACGGATAATACAATTGACAACTTGTTGTCCAAACATCAAGCTGAGATGTGGCATTGTCCTCCTATTCAATCTATATAATTGCTCATACTAAGGTATATTGAGTTAGCTCTGCCATCCACAGGCCATTTATAATAACTATATTGTGCTGTGACCCTATCCTAACACACTACTGTGAATTTAGGTGCATTGAGAACTTCCCGTAATCTCTGGGACCAGCAAAGTACAAGCTGAAGACAAAACGATATAGGACAGAAACAGAGCTCAAAGGCTCAAACTAATTTGCACAAACAAAAGTCTCCTCCCTTCTGCTGCACCAGAAACCATGCCTCGACACTGAGCTGTGTTCAAAGCAAACAGGGTTTGAACAGCAGCTAAGTGCTTGGAAAGGCAGTGAACTGAAGAAAGTAGTTACATGCATGCAGCGGCTCCTTTACAGAGTTCATTATCTGGAAAGTAAACAAATAACTTCTCGCAGCCAATCATGCAGATATTACACTGATAAAAGGCAATGAGTGTGTGAGCGTGTGTATGTGTGTGTGATGCTGAATGAGTATTATTTTAAGTATTTGTCGATGAGAAAGCTGTGTATGCGTGCACATAATTTCCCACATTGGCTGCTATTTATCAGATGCTTTATGTGCTCGTTATCGCACAGCCTGGCTGTGTAAGGGATAAAGAGTTCAGAGGCGAGCTACCAGAGAGCGAGCAGGCATTAATTTCTGCTTCATCATGCCAACAATAGGTCTAATTTATCTCCACTGTATCAGATAGTTGATAACACGGGCAGGCGAATGGAAATTACCAGAGAAACAGGATGTGTGGGGGGAGGAGGCAAGGATAACCTTCAAGACCTTTTCATTACAAGCAAGGCCACTGGTCCATCAGGCTGCTGACTCAAGGCTATGACATCATTTCATCACATAACAACAAGTCTTAAACTTTATGTAACCATCAGTGTTTTCACTTCATTCAATCTGCAGATCGTTTTTGCAATGGATACATTTCAATTCAGGGAGACAGATTACTTTTGAATAACCACAGTTCACTACCTTCTACTACTATGTAAAACAATCTGTAACATTAAATGATTGTTAAAGTATTCAAAGGCAGAGAGATGTTCACAAATAGTTAAGTTCTCTGACACTGAGAGCAGCTTTAGGTTGAACTACAGGTCAGCTCCACACGTCTGCTGGTTCAGTGGGCAAATATGTCAACAGCAGGAAACAAGGCACACATTCATTAACCCTCTCAGGACACACATTGATTCATCAGGTCATTCTTCACGATGTGAACTTCACTCTGGAATCCAGTGAAACTGAGGCGGCACAAGAACGTCTTTTCATCACGGTACCGTAAACTTCAAGTCTATCGACACTTTTGTTATTACACAGCAGAAAATAATTTTCTACACACCATTTGTATTTGACAAATGCAACACATGAAGTTACACACATCCCTGTTTTACTCACAGAGATAAAGCACATGTCATCGAAGCAAATATGCTGTTGGATTATACGTCCGTCAAGAGAGCGGAATCATAACAAGAAAACAAACACGGAGATATATACACAGAGACCAAAACAGAATCAAAAAGCCCATCATATCAATAGAGATGAGTGCGTGACCCTTATCCTTGATTTGTACAAATGTTGACTGAATCAGCAGTCTCACTTTATTCCCTAGGACACAGCTCAACAGTGCTGCTTCAGCTGATGTTAATGTGAATGTGTTTAACAGAGCATGGTGTTATAATTAACACCAAGCTTTAACACACCATCACCAGGCCCATTAAGCTTTAGCTGTGTCACTCTGGGGAGACACGTCGGCTGAGCCACTTGGGGAGTGAAACGCTTGCTTGGTGGTGACGCTCTTATTCTGCAGACAGGCTGGCACAGACACACACACTCAGACATTCACACAAAACACACACACGCACTTGCAACCAGAGCAGCACATTTACAAGCACAAACTCTTTCTGTCTCGTTGTCTGCCTTCATCTGCCATTCTTGTTAAGGTGAAATGTCCCATCTGGAAGGAGAACAGATTGAGCTGGTGCTTGAGGAAAAACACACACACAGTCACACACAAACTGAAGCAGAGAGAGAGAGGGAGACACACACACACACACACACACACACACACACACACACACACACACACACACACACACACACACACACACACACACACACACACACACACACACACACACACACATCTGTTGTTGTGCTGATTAATGTAGCAATATCTTTAGGTCTCACTCTGAGCTTTTTTTCCTTCTTCAGATAAAAAAAAATGAAACGGGGACATCGCTGATGACTCATTAGTGTGTCTGAAGAGGCAGGGCTAGGTAAATAATTTTACTTTAGTGCACACATACACACACTAGGACTGGGAATTCTAATCTGCTTATGCTTTATACTGTTGCTTCTGACATATTTTTAACAGGTGCAAGTCCACATCCAAAAGCAGAGAGCCATTTCAGCTAATGTCTTTGACGACTTAAACAGAAACACATTTAAATCTGACACTGATGTTGTGGTTCGTCTCACACAATAGGCTCCTTTATTTGAATAGTCCAAATCCCTTTTTGTGCTTGCTTGAGCTGAGCTTTATGGAGTAGCTAGGGAAGTCAACGAATATTCTAAATTCAAAAATATATTCAAATTGTAAAAAAAAGAAAGAAAAGAAAAGCATGCATTTAATTTAGGTTTCTGTCGTCAAATTATGAGGTATCGTATGGATAACACCTCTTTTCAAATTCACGGATTAGTTGTTCCAAGTGAATTGCAGTGCTTTCAAAGCGAGCAACAGGAATACATTGAAACAGGGGTCTGACAAATAATCTGCTTAAAACAGCGCACTGCGTTGCTTGCAGGCAGTTAGGACTTTCCAATAGAAAGCAATCCAATCCAATTGATTTTGACGCTGACACTCTCTCACATGATACGTGTCATCGACATAATGAGCAAAAATAGATGTGAGGCGTAAATGAGGTGTTTTTTTGCCATATTTGGAACATTTTGACAGACCTAGAACTAGCACTGCATACAACCTGATGCCTGGTCATGTCTTAAACACAATGGCTCCCAAGCAGCTACTTTGCTACTGTGGAGGTCAAAAGTTGAAAGGCCATGAAGAGGGTGATGACAAATTTGCTGTCCATAGATTTTCTGATGCAAGGGCCCAGTGTGTACACAGCAATTGTGTTTGTATTGTTTCCATTTGTATCTAGTTTATATGTGCCCGAAAGTGTTTCAGTTAGATCCAACTGGTGCAGTGATGGTTCTAAAACGTGCCTGTTAGGAACGAGCCGATAGTGAACAACTTCACTGAGCAATACATCTGACATTTCATACTTACATCCTAGCATTGCTAGCATACAAGTGTCATTTGCTAACAGCTAGCTATTTGGGAGCAGGCTCAAAAGCGCTCGCTACGAATAATGTAGTAATGAATTTGCTCTACCAGTTTATGAGACATAAACCTTGGGGAATGTCTCAAAATAGAAAAGACACTGATGTCACGGTTTCTCTCCTTTCATCATCATGCACACATCGAAACAATAAAAGGGGCTATTTATTTCAAAGCACATAGTCCCCTGGGTGTATACTTGCATGTGTATGAATTCACTTTGTTGACGCATGCATCAGTCTAGAGAAAAGGCATTTGTGGAACAAAGATTATTATCCTTGTATAAACAATCCACTTGTAAAAAACAAATTGATCCCTCCTGAATTGAAGTTGCGCAGCAGCAGAGTCAAAACAGGAGCTTAATGGACACTTGATGATGATGGGATGAAGGGGCAAGAGTCTAAACAAATCACCACGCCTAAAACTCTCAAACCAAAGATGCAAGTGCACTCCCACTGTAGCAGTGTTATTACATTTTTAAAGGAGCATTGTCAAGAGCACAAAAGCTCGGTCGAGGGTTTCTATTTGTGGGTTCCTTTTTCTTCTTCTTCTGTAATCAATATTTTATTTACATTTCTATGTTTTAAAAGTGTTCAAAATCTTGGATTACATTTAATGAATATTCCATTTTCTATACGTGTTTTTTTAATATTTTACTCACTACCTCAAAGGATCATTTCCTCCACTTGGATCCTTAACATATAATCTAATCTAATCTAATCCAGACAAAACAAAACAAAAAATCCTTTTAAACCTTGAGAAACTGAAAATACGGAACATATAAAGTGTAAAATGTGCTGATACTGACTGGACACAAGCAATAAATTCTACTTTCTTTACTAAAAACATTTCACTTCAAAGATACGAAGGACATGCTGAGGTGCAACCAGAGCCAGATGTTAGACATCTATCAAAGAGACTTGTTCCCTGGGTGGAAAGCAGAATAACGGATTACTTCCAGGAAAAGGCTATGCTTCAGTGCAAGGTGGATTAAACGGATATTAACAAAGGCGCATGCATGCATTCCCATCCATATGTGGATCCTTAACCTGAATAAACACATTGAAAGAGAGCA
>NC_041364.1:10732475-10774975 GCF_900634415.1 Cottoperca gobio
TTCTCCAAGAGCTACAACATTGATTCTGTTTTCTATGACTAAGCTCCACAGAACTCCTCAATAACTAATATTTTGAAGCAAAACGATTCCACTACATGCATTGATGAAACTAAAACAACATCAAATAAGATGACAGAGTGAAAAAGCACACGCTGCAAAACTTGTGAAGCCTTGCAGAAAACCAACTCGCTTGTGTGTACAGTTGAATCCAATTCGGCTTAAACTTTCTCATCTGTGTGTATGTGTACAGTACAAGAGCATGGTGCCAAGATAGTGGCTTACCTTTTACTGGTGTTTTCTATATATATGCAAATGTACTCCATATCGTGTGGAAAAGCAATCTACGCACCACATAAACGGCGCTTACAGCCTCCGAAAAGAGGTTCTTTTCAAATGGGAAATTGCATCCTGTACGCCCATATTAGACTGAAATGACTGTCAGGAAAACAATAGCCCTCTCTGTATGAAGATTGACGATATATTCTTGAAAGGTTTTCCCATTGTGAAAAACAGCTGACGTCTTTAAATGCATCGTATTTGAGCCATAAATGAGCTAACTGATCCGTAAGGTCCCAGCCACTTTATCAGTAGCTTGCCAAACTGTATTAGCAAATGATGTTGTCCAAACTGGCGTTATTGATTCTAGAAGAGGCAGATAACCGGGTCAACAATAATGTCTCAAAAGCTGACTGCTCGAATGACAACTGTCCTTATTAAGAAACATCCCTGAGCAAAAATAATGTGCTACGCTACTTGCAATGGATTTGTCGACTTAAAAATGACACCAGTTTGGACATTTTTCCTCCTCACTGCAGTAAGATAAAAACCTAAATGTTTCAGGAACAGAAAATCCTATACTCGTGCAGTGTTCTGCTAGTGTTTGCGCTGATGAGATTGAGATAAAGGAAGACAAAGAGTCAAAGACAGAATGCCTGGGTGGCAAATGTGCGTGTCCCTGTGTGTAGACGTGTGCGTGTTACCTCATGTGCATGCTGTATCCTGAATCTTCCTACATCGGCAGCAGGGGCTCAATCTTCCAAACTGCCTGCCAGCCGTGGGAAATACTTTTAAAAGCCTGATACAAAACATCGCACAGATGAAAGACTTGTTGGAGTTGTCTCGGCTGAATCATCCGTAACCTCATAGCGCACAGTAGGAGCGACTAACCTCGGACGACTCTGCCTCCCTCCCACCTCTTCTCAATAGGGCCGCGGGGGGGAATCAGGTGGGAAATGACAAAATGAAATCGACGATTCAATATTTTAAAACCTAGATAGATTTTCCATTCCAGCTCTGGTGCCCTCAGAGCAAAAACACCTCATTCTGCACGTTGTAGGACCATGTGCGCCTGGATGCACATTGGTCCATTTATCCAGATGCAAAAGGGAAGTTTCTCATAACCCTTGGATTCAACTGCACTGCACTGAGCGGTGAGCATTGAAAATAGCATGCTTGACCAAAAGCCTTTAAACCCTGGCTTTCCTGCTCTAAGTACAGCATTCACCTTGGATCACAGTGCGTACACTCGGCCCCCAAACGGAATACATCCAGGAGCGCCCTTTGCCACTTCAACTGTAGATGTAGATGGTGCCATTAATAAAGCAGGATGTGTCTGTGATGTGTTACTAGGCTTTTCAGTTATTCATTATGACCGGGTGTCAGGGAAAGAGAGAGGGAGGTTAAAAATACAGACGTAAACGAAAGGAGATGAAAGAAATGAAAAAGAAACACAGGGAAGTCACGAGAAATCTGTTTGAAAATAAATCACACACCCAGAGAGAGGAAAACAAAAAGAGCAATAAAGTACGAGTGGAGGGGTGGGAGACCTTGCCATCGATGTGACCCGAGGGAGGGGGTTCCTGTCCTCTATCTCACGCTCTCACTCTACAAAGTCAGAGCCTTCTATTTATACAGCACCGTAATGTTTGGCATTTCCTTCGAGGGGGGAGAGTATGAGCCATTGTTTTCCTTGGCTGCCGTTCGATTGGCTCAGCGGGCTCCATGTGTCGAAATGTCAGAGGCTTGTAGCTCTATTTGTTCGATTAGTTTTATTCATCACAAATAAACAAACAAATCTTTTTGCTCGAGATGGGAAATCATGTTGATCGGAGCTCAGACAGACGTTTGATGGATCGTTTTTTTTTTCTCTCTCTACCTTTTGTGAAATATTGATGCGAGACATGTCTTAGTTTGCCGGTGTGTACATTCTGGGAGAGGCAACCGCATCACAACACAACTGTCCAAAGGCAGATCTGGGCTTGAAGCTGCAGTAACAATTGTGTTACAATGAAACGCAACACATAATCATTGGAAACACAGTCATTTGCAGTGGCAAGCACTCAGGGAGCAGACAACTTCAACTGGCAAAGACGCAGGCAATATAAAATCACAGAAATATGTAAATACAGTATATGAGCCAAGGCTAAGATGGATTAAGTTCTTACATACTCTCTAAAACATTTTTAAATAATGGGTTTGTGAATTGAGAAACTAAATACAATAACCCTCCGTACAGCCCTGCAACTGTAGTTGACACAAATCAATAGGTTGTTAGTTGAACAATAGCTGCACAACATCGCCGGCATTTTAAAAATAGCCATTCCCCAGGGCACTACAAAACCAAAGAGAATAATTGTGAAGGTAAACAATGCCTACTGCTATATCAATATCGGACTGAACCGACGGCCTGGAGACTTAATAAGAAAGGTTTTTTCTTTTTGTTCACAAGAACTCCCGCTCATAGTAAATGATGGGTCTGGATGAAATAGTCAACTTCAGTGGAGCAATTTTATAAATTAAGAAACTAAGTGTTACAACATCCTGAAGGCACTGACATATGATCTATGTTTAGCACAGAGTCTTAGAAGATTCCTATGGATCGCTGTAACTGTGTTCAACCAGCAAGAGAGGAACAGAGCTGCTTTTAGAGAGAAGATGTTCCTTCACAATGCCTGCTGGGTGGATGAGTGTTTACGATGAAAGTATGTATGTGCCAGCGTGAGTAGGTCGAGCAAAGAGACACCTTTTCCTCCTCCACCCATGACTTTTCGTCTTTTCTCTCTGCCCTGGGTAGCTATTAACCCTCCCCAGAATCCTCCAAACATCTTTGACGCCTCCTCCTGTTTACACCTACCCTCTCGAACCGTCTCTTTATAGTTATTTATCTCTCTCTCTGCTGCCATTTTTAATGCTCAATACCACTATTTTTTTTATCACAACTGCATCCTGTGCTGGCGTTAGTATAGAGTTGTTCATTATAACTCTGTTAAATGGCCCAGAAATAAAGAGAGTGAGAGTTAGTAACATGTTATCACTATAGTTACAAATATTGATGAAAACTAGGCCCCATCTTCTAATCTAATGCATTGATGTGTGAAGAAAGATGGACATAACATCCTCAGATAAAACACCTCAACACTATTCTCCAGTGTCATGATGAAGTACACATGTACAGTATTTACCCCTGGGTCGCATCCTTATTTCCTAGGCAGAGCTCCCCCCCCCCACACCATTTCCCGGGCTCCTGCCTCCCAGGGAGAGGAAGGTGTGGTACACTCTACCCAACAGAGAGACATCTAGGGTGGGCAGCATGATGGCAGAGCTGGGCCTGATCCCAAACTCCCAGTGCCAGCAGGTGAGATCATGGGAAACACGTGTGTCGCTGTAGGAGTATAAACTGGCAGCTGGCTGTTAACTAGCGTGGTGGGAGGTTGGACACCTCCTCAGCTCAGCTGCTGCTGTTAGGCTGGGCTGGAAAAAGCCCCCTCGATCTTCCTGTCTGGGAGGATTCAACAGATTTAGACCTTGGGAGTTTTGAGAGTGTGTTTTGCACACGTCAGAGCAACAGGATAATAAGGCCCCGAACACGCCTACAGTTCTTTCAGTTCAAACCACAACCCCAAATATTACTTCGACTACATTTTTGTATTTGGTTTGCATCCAAAAACCCTCCAACGTGGCTCCATCATTAGACATAGACAATGTTATTGGCAGTCGGGAAGTCAAAATATATCTCTCCGTCAAGATGAGAAAAATAAATCTTCCAGATTATTTCTTCATGTTTAACATGTTTTATATTCTACAGGAAACATTCAATTATCTCCCCCCATCTGTCTGCTTTCCCACGCTTTCAAAGAGCCTCTCATTCACACATTTGCTAAATCACCAAACAACTGAATGAAGCTTGTATTTGTTAATGGAGTCTAACTCATTGTGAATATGTTCATTTTAAATTAATCTCTCCTTATTGAACTAATCATCTGAACTGCTTTACAAAATGCAACCTCCTGCTAACTGACGGAGACTTTATGAGGCATTCGAGTGAATTCAATCAATGTCATCTGAGTTCAAATTAAAATGTTCTCGCCTCTAAACTCAAACAGAAACATTGGGGGGGGGAAACGCCTCAGAATCTTCTAAATGTCCTTGGAATGAATGCAGATTTAAAATAAGGGGATTGTTGTTGTGGCCAATGTTTCTGTCCAAGGTGCAATCTAGAGTGCTCCCTGGCTGATTACGTTTCAAATGGCACCAATCTGAAACCAATAGATTTAAACTGCAGCAGGAGCAATGGCAGGCAATTAGATTATAGCCTCCTGGGATTCAAATGCACAGAGATACTGCTTAATGTTATCCAAACTCTCTGGACAGTCAGCCTTTACCCTGGGGGAACACAGCCAATACATCTTTTAGCTAGTGAAGTAAACATGTGTAAACAACTCACCTGTTACTGTGACAGATCTTTGGAGCAAAGCTTGTAATCTGTCCAACACATGCTCCTCGAGATCATTTGTTTATTACACTTGAACTGTGTATGTAATCTATTATCCA
Organism: Cottoperca gobio; assembly: GCF_900634415.1. Lineage (NCBI taxonomy): Eukaryota > Metazoa > Chordata > Actinopteri > Perciformes > Bovichtidae > Cottoperca > Cottoperca gobio. The sequence continues at coordinate 10,737,306 of NC_041364.1, forward strand.
TGTGCACAACACTTGTGCATATCACGCTGTTATTCATTTCGACTGAAAAGGTTTGCACTTAGTTAGACGACACTGAAACATGGGGAGACGGAAAAATAAGAGAGACCAGGAAAGAAAGTATCAGCAGGAGAAACGCAAAGAGAGAAACACATCATAGCGATATTTGTCCTCCGTTCTTTTAACGTTGTGCGTTTCAGATTTTTGGTTTCCAAACTTCTCTTTCCTAGGTCAGTGGGATAGTGGATTTGGAATCAGTGCAGCCTGGAACCCCCGAGCTCCTTGCCTGAAGCTTATTGGCTTTCACTGGTTTACCTTCAGAGACTGGACCATGTTCTCTGCCACTGCCAGTTTGTCATCTGAGCTACCGCCGCCTCAACATATTTAAAAGTTATAACCTAATAAGCAATCGTTCATATCATGCGATCCATTCCTGGCAATCCTTGTAACGGAGGACATCACAGAGAGTTTGGCCTAAAGTATGTTTTGCATTAGTAAGCACCCTGAGGTCTATATCCTTAAAAGTGCTCAGAGTTGTACGGCAGTGACACTGTTAACGTCCGTGTAGAGTTTCCTTCCTAAATAGGCCCCCCGATCCATTGTTGTTCCTAACGTATAGCTTAGACAGTTACAATCATGCAAGCTGAGTTTTTGCTGTGAGATTTCAGTCTGGAAAACATTCCCCGAGGATCGATTGAGAGGAACAGCTGTGGGCCGGAACAATCAGCCAACTCTGGCATGTGGATTAGATGATGATAGGAATGATCACCACATTTGGTTTGCAGCCTTGCTTAGTTAAAAACTGACCAAATCAATTACAAAATCATTTAGATCTATGACGCCTCCAGCCAAAGAAAATGTCGGTTGATCCTCGTCAGACGGCAGTAAGCAAAGGGAACCTTATAGGAGCCTATTAGTTTAGCATACAAGCCTTTATATTTGAGGACAACAATACAAGTTGGAGGAATCCAAAAACATACACCTAGTGTTTGTTTTAGGTGCAGAGTTAAGAAGCTTTTTTCCTTCAGCATCTCTCCCAAATGTATTCACTTTTCCATATTATGCGTGTGTGTGTGTGTGTGTGCTCTGTTCTAGAGTTGCATTCCAGTTGATGCAACTTCTCAGTCCCAGTCTGAACTTTTCCGTTCAAACAGCAGTGAGCGAGATCTTTAGCACCCAACACGCATCAACATAAAATCATATTAATATTTGTTTTTTAGGCCAGAAGGAAATAGTTAAGCAATATGATGCCATGCATGAGTCATTTGTCATGTTGTTCATTGCTGATCTACATGCAGTGTGAAATGTCTCTGGGGGACAAGCTATGCCTGCACTGCAATGAAGAGATCAAAGGAGTCTCGAAACAAAAACAGGAGAAGAATCTGTCACACCATACATCCATCCATGCTATGTCTGACTCGACTCCCACATTCATTCCCTTGATCCATTCTCTCTCACATAGACACCATTTCCTCTGCTAATGAATGCTCCCCAGTAAAGACATGGCAATCTGTTAGCTGCATTCCGTTTTTTGTACATTCCATGACTAATTAATTCAGCTTTCACATATACATGTTACGTATAATTTTACCTCCATTACACTTAACATAATTGTAGCTATAAAAGTCAGTCATTTCGCCACCGAAAACCAGAGGATTTATATCGTCTTTGTTTGATTTGTATGAATAAAATGAAGGTGTTTACCTATATGCACTGCTATGCTGCTGCTCTGAACTGAGTTGCCTGTTATTGCCAACTATTTGTGACGCACCTCAGTCTATTGCAGGAAGAATAATCTTAGAATAGAAGAGGTTTTAGTTCTTAATATATGATTTTCGATAGGATAAGTTATTCTCTTTTAAAATAGCAGTTGGTTATTACAGAAACGTCCTATCTTTTCTAAAATAGGATTTTTCCAGAGGGTATTACAGAGGCAAATCCTAACTAACTTTAGGGATCTTATCTCACTTCATCCTATCTAATCTGAGGTTAGGAAATCCTGAATCAATCTAACATCGCTTATGTTTATGTCTTGATACCTAGCAACCAACACTACTTTTCTAATCTCGCCAAGATAAACACTTTGTAACCGTTTTCTGATTAAAACGTACCTTGAAACATACAAATAATGGAGCAAAAACCACAACGGGCGCTTAACTTCAACACAGATGAGTTAGACATTTATGTCAGTACACACACATTGGCAGCTGCTTTATACAACTCATAGGAGTATTCGTACTATGATTATGCTCTTACTTCAATGCTCCCAACACGTCACTTTCGTACCTAAGCCTGTCCTCTTGGGTATTGCTACCATTATAAAAACAGGCAAATAAAATCCTACCACAATACAAACAATGAAACCTAACAGCCTGTTTGATGATCAGACCATGTCATGTACTAATAACAATATTACTGGCAGAAGAACCAAATTCCGACCGTTTCAAAGTTTCATCAAGGTGAATGGAAGACTTTCCAAGACCTTTTAATGCCACTTGGAATTAGGTGTAAGAGTTATGTCACCTCTGAAATGAAGATGGAAAAAGTTCTACCTAACTGGGCTTATTTCTAAGCTGCTGAACACTGGGCTTCATTTAAAAGTCTTCAAGGACTTCTGAAGACTTGAGTAAAGGTGAGGAACACAATGTAATTTATGATCTGATAAGTACCTGCAGACACCTTGATAAATCATGTAAATGTCGCTTAATGTAAAAAAAAAATGGCCAGAGGGCAATCCAACGTTATTTTTAGATATTTTAATTGACATTAAAAGACAAAATAGGACCAATGTCACGTCTGCTGCTGATTTCTTCTGTCCGGTGAACTGCTGTTCTGTGCTATTAACCCCCTGTTATAGTCAGATTACTGCACTCACTGCACAAAAGAGTCAAAAGGATTTAAAGTAATAATTATTATCCCTGTTATTTTCCAGTTCTGCGTAGCTGGTGGCTGCTACAAGACATCCAGCATTAAAGCTTTGTGAAAATGAACAACGTTACATGTATCTCCCTTGATCCATTACATTCAGTCCGACACCCTATTTCACTGGACAACAATGCTTCTTTAAAGTTACTTTCCTTTAATCTCCATGCAGTTTCCAGTGAACAGACAGAACTTTACGCACAACAGAACCATCAAAATAGGTTAATAGCAGGTAATGCACACACAAAACAGCTTTGCAATGTGCCTTAGAGCACTGATGGTGACCAACACCCACTGCTCCCCAGAGGGAAAGAAGAGCGAGACTCAGGGAGTTGAATGGAAGGAGAGACATGATTGATGCATGGATAAACTAAGAGAGCAAATGAGAGGCAGGGAGGGATGAGAGAGAGAGACCGCAGGAAAACAACCCTAAAGATAGAGAGTCAGGAAAGAGGATGTATGGCTTTTGAAGGTATAAGTGGCAGCCTCGAGCATTGACTGTTTTTTATATGAGATGGACGCATACATGAGTGTGCCGATGTGTAATAGGCCTGATGAGTATGTTGTGTAATGGGACGAGACAGGGCATCTCTGAGGCTTTATGCCAAAAAAAAGAAAATACAGAAGTGGGTAAACTACTACTACAATGCACTTATACGACATACACAGGGTTGATTGGGTTTGTGCTACAAGTCCACCATAATATGGTTTCTGCTTCGCTCAAAGCACAGAGAGAGAAAGACAGAGGCAGAGTATCATCAGTTTTGGAAACAGGATTTAAGAATCAGCAATGATTTAAGTAAAAGGTTAGAGCCAAATAAATTTTAAAAAGCAGCTCACTCCTCAAGAAGTACTCCGTTCATCTCGTAACATCAGCGGTGACCTTCCCTGTTACACTTCAGCACTCAAAGCAGCCTAACAGCACGCACATTCCCTCATACTGTCAGTTGAGCTCAGCAGGATCATCAGAACATAGTTCAGCAATGAATTATGTGCGGCGACACTTCAAATCTCTCCTGACAACTTTGTGCATTTCATCACAATTTGACAGGGTATTAATTCTGGTGCACGGCTTACTTCGACGCTACCTGGTGGCAGATTTATTTTGGATTTTGAAGTCAGTGTTCATTGCTTCAGATCAGCTGAGGGATCAGAAGGGAAAGGCTTTGACTTCATCTATGTAAAGATGACATGTGTAACTACAATTTTTCTCAGAAACCCTAAAAAGGTGAATCAACATTTAATTCACATTAGAAAGATATTTCACCAATCACATCTAAACTCTTAATATGAGCTTTACAGGAATATTACAGTGCTGTTGCTGAGGAAAGAAAGAAAAGGTACAATCACAACAAATTCATATCAGATACGCGCCTCATTCTACAAAAAAACATTTCAGGTTACTGCTTTTGAGAATGAGGATGCCATAAGGGCAGTTATTTATATATAATTCCTAGCAGAAAGCAGATAAAATGTAAACAACAAAAAGTGCTGTTTCATGGCACAGAAAGAAGGTAATTCCCCAACTGAGCCTGAAACCCCCAAACATACGCAGAGGGACACCCATGCTTGTCAGAACTGTTTCAAATGCTTTTGCATGACAGCTACACATGAATCTCACTGCTGAATCATTCTCAGAGTCTGGATCCTCTGCGCAGCGGGGGCACCTAACTAGGGTCCAGGACGCCTTATGGTCTAATGGGAGTTACAGGGACATGAAAGTGAAATGTCAAATATGTAATTTCACTAAAATTACTGGAAATGATCCCAGTGAGGAAAACATGTTAATCTTATGTGTCACTCAGAACACATATCTACACAGAAAGCTGTTGTCCAATTTGGTATTTTACTAAACCAACAACACAAATATGTCCATATATGGCAAAGCATCACATTGGGTCCATGTCTCATTCTGAAAACATGAAAACACATGAAAACACGAAAGAAAGCCTGTCCATAAAGTGCAGCCTACTTCAGACATGTTCTCTTTAATCTAGTCCATTCAAGACAAATTTTACGGACAACACATCAAGACAATCCCAGTGGATGGTGTTGGGGGGGGGGGGGGGGGGGGGGAGAATAACCACCGGTTCCCGTTTCTATTCCCGGGCGCCTCTCTCACCCCGGCGGGTTTGAGCGCTCCCACAAACCTGAAGCCCACACAGTCAGTGCCAGACCCAGACAGACACCTCTCTGCGGGGAGGGGAGGGGTTTCATTCAGACACCTACCAGCTTTACATGCCGAACTCTCATGTCTTCTGTCATCTTGAAAAGTAGCCCGAAATGAAGTTAGAAGAAACACGGGAGAGACAGAATCCTTCTCCCCCAAAGTCTGTTCCACACGGCGCAGCGCAAAAAAATACCAGCCCGGTGCGTTCAGAGAGAGGGGCTGCACCGCTCCGCTGGCGACAGCACACAGGCAAGCGGAATATTCAACTTTGGAAAAACGAGAGAGGGAGAGAGAGAGGGAGAGGGGGGGAGAGAGAGAGAGAGAGAGAGAGAGAGAGAGAGAGAGAGAGAGAGAGAGAGAGAGAGAGAGAGCAGCCTGACAATCACAGGAAAGCGGCTCCTCCTACCCATACAATACAAAAAGCGAAAGGCAGCAGATAGAGAAGCATCAGTGCTGAACAGAGCGCGTTACTCCAAACTGTAACGCGCTGTCACTGTAGCCTAATAACTAATTTATTGTGTAGCAGCAAACCACACGTCACACTCATTCATACAGTTTATTGGATGATTACATTTCAATCTGAGGGCAAAGTCAGGGATAACAACTATGCACTTTGGGAAGTTACCTCGTAGGAACCAGCGTTGCTGCCCTGAAACAGGCGTCACAAACACTTTAACAGAGGCAGTTAGGGAGGATGAGTTTTCCAGCCTGCATGACGAATAAATGAATGACCACAATCGCTCTTAATTTTTTTATCCTGGGAAATGATGCAACGCCGGGTAATAAAGCTAGATATTAAAAGTCATGCGTTTGTTCATTACTATCAATAAGTAAAACAGGGAGGTAATACCATGTTCAATTGCAAAAAGAAAGGAAGAAAATGCCCAAAGGAAGCAATTACAATATTCATAGAATTCCACTTGGGCAAAAGTGGTTTATAATAATGGTGATATCACACTTTCATTCCCTTGATTAATTACATGATTCTGAGTGTGTGCCAAGTAATTCCTGTTTGTTTTAGTATGTGTGTGATACTTCTACATGTCTGTCTTACTTAACGGTTGTTTATAATGTCCCACAATTTTATTGGAGTATTACCATCATATTTCAACAGCATATCACACACAATGGAGACACACACTACAAGAACATATCATAGAATCACTACAACGTTGTTCTGAGCGGACACGTGTGCCGTCTGTGCAGGTGTGTGTTTGTATGCGTGTTTGGTTAAGAGGTTTTGCAGAACACCAGCAAACTGCTGTAGAAATTAATAAAAAGAAAGATTAAAAAAGGAGGGAGGGATTAAAGAGAACGTTTATTAAAAAAAAAGGTCACTTATTATAGAGCTTATCAGAATCAGCTCTCACTAAATATCTACTCTTCTCAAAAACGTTTTATAAAAAGGACAGAATATCACTGAGTGTCATTGGCTGACACCGGTCAGATTTCTGAAATATGAAAAACATGCATCTAACAGTTTACCGCTGGGTCAAATGAGCGTACAGTGTAGAGAGCATCAGTGGCATGAAGGTGTAACACAGTAGTTAGGCTGTTGTGGGTAAACAGTGCCAGACAAGGTGCGGTCGGACAAGCAGGTGAGCTCTTCGACTGTCAACATGAGCCACCGCAATTGCCTGTCTGCGTCTTTGAGCTTACCGTTTACTATATTTACCGGCCTGTCTATAGTCAATACATCTACAAACACAGATGTCATGCCTTCTAATGTCATGATAGCTGTTTGTGGACATCCTCTTTGCCAAACCTCGTCTTCGCGTCTGCAGCAATGTCGGCCTCCCAGTGTGCAAATCGTTCTGATGATTTGTTCTGCACTGTGGTAGGTGGAGTCTATCTGCTGTGCTCGTTTTTCCACCAAGATACTGGAAAATCTTGTCCCCTGTGAAGCCGAGGTGGTGTTACCAGACAAACGGGTATAATGATATTTGTTTTTCCCCCCTAACTTACACTCTCTACAGTGAATTCCCACACACACGTTCTGTATGTGATTAGAGCTGCTTAACCCTTATGTTGTGTTCGGGTCTGCCGTGACCCGTTTCGAATAATAATAACTACCATCTAGTTTTCTTTATTGGAACAAGGCTTCATGATATTCTCCACAACAGCTATATAAACACTACAAAACTGATTTTTAGCCAATTCTGAAGGTCTCTCTAAAAAAACCGTGTATCATGTGGTGTTCGGCAGTGCATTGAAATGTTGTGGTAAAATCAAAATGACCACAGGATTGTATGTTTATGAATGCATAATAAGTTAGTTATGATGTCGTAGAAACAATATTGGATGATACTCATTATTTTTCAATGTTTTTGGACATCATGCAAACACAAGGGACAGAAACAGCTTTTAAAACACAAAACAAGCACACCTACCTGGTTACATGGCTTGCGTAAGCTACAACTAAATATTACACTTTAATTCCCACCGGGGGTATTTTAAATTGAATATGTCTTTAACGCTTTGAGCCTGACAGAACGGTTGGTCGACTGACTGCCCAGATTTAGCCTGGATCCAGCCCCAGGCATCCATTACTGCTGTCTTCACTCATATCCTCACTGACCACGTGGACATGTGATGTTTGTGACAGGCAGTAGTCTCGTCTGAAGGCAGCTCCGGCGTCCAGCACTCTAAATTAACTCAGCAGTTTGCGGCGCTGGACAGTGCCGATGCATGTTTACTCGTAGTGTGTTCACAGCAACCGCTTGCTACTGTGCTATGATTGCTACGGGTCATTTTTAATACAAGACTATTGAATTGTTTTCAGTCTCTCACATGTTACAGCTGGCCATTACACCATACACCCATGTGATTACAGCAAATATACAATGGATTAAAAACTGATTACAGCTGTAGAAGGCAAACTGTAAACTAGTTCACGTAGTCAGCTCGTGTCTGCCATTACACTCAAACGACATACTGTTCTTACTGCATACATGTATCCCATGCACCCTTACGAGCACGGAGGTGTACCTAAGCAGTCAGTGCTTTGTTTGCTCTTTTTCTATTCTGCCTTGCCTGCTGCGACACTGCTCTCCTGAAAGCTATGCTGTCACTTGCTGCTGCTGCTGCTGGTCGTATAGTATTTTATAGGCCTGCGTCGATCCCAGCAACCTGTTGAGTCCATGTTTCCCTTGGGGGGGGGGGGTTATTATATAGACTATAGATATCTTTATTACACACTTCCTGCTGTGCCGAGTTTGGCGCTTCTTTTGCAGGAGTAACAAGGTCAGAGCCTACACGCTAAATATCAAGTCCACATTTACATAATATAAATATCTCATGAGTTGGCTGACTAATATATTATTTACTATATATTGTTTGCGTGAACTCTTAACTTAAAATTTAGCATGCAATAGCTTCAATTGTCACAGCTCCTGAAATGATTATTAACTTAAAAGTTCATTTAAGTTAATTTACTTTGGCATATATTGCTGGGACTGATATTCCTGTAGTGTAAATGGTGTCGCAGCATTTATTTGACTGTAATTACAAAAGAAAAGGAAACAAAAGATATGATGAAAAGTGTGATGAAGTCTTATGAAAGACAAAAGGGCCAGTGACAGAATGAGGACAGGCTGAACGACTGAGGCTGCTGTCAACAGTAAACACACTGGCCACTGGAGACTGAGCCTCACTAGTTTGCTACTGTGGTCCAAGCATGGGGCATATTACATATCAAATTACCATCAGCGCCAGTACTTAACAATGTTTGTGTGTGTGTGTGTGCACTAAGAAGTGCATGACAAATCACCAACACGCAGTGTGTGTCCAGAGGAAATGCATCAGCAGCCCCTCTCTTCCTCTTTCCTCTCCCAGCCCACAGATCATCTGGGACTTATTGTACAGCATCAGGCTGTCTGTGTGCTGCAACAACATGAAGTGATCGGGAAAAACACTCACAGCCGAGCCCGAGACATAAAAAAAAAAACCTCTCTGTTTTGAGTGCATAAACCTCAAGGGAGTGATCCGGTATTCTGTGCACGATACTATTGGGGTGCGCTAATATATACGCTGCTCAGTGGGGATTCTTTTATTTCACTCAAATGTGCTGAATTGTAATCATTTCTTTGATTACAATCACTCATTCTTAACCTTTGTGAGATAGCTGCGAGATGTAATATAGTACTGAGCCGTCACACTTTCATTTGGCAACAAATGTATCTAGTAATCTAACAGCGCATCACAAAGCAGAACAATAATTGCCTTGTAACTCAAACAACTTACTTATTTCTCCTTTATTTTAGTGTGATAAAATGACACAGGTTGGCAGTAACACTTTTAAAGTAGACAAAAAGATGACATCCTCTAGGCTATCCTTTTTCTTCATTTCAAATGTATGCCGTCGTAAACAGATCAATAAAATACTCAGAGGGCATAAACAAACAAGTTACTGGGTGTGGCATCGCTCCATCAGCTTTCCATTAGTCTCGCCACCTCGAATCTGACATTTTCCGCCGATAGTCAGACGGCAGACGTTCTCTCCTCACTTCAACCTACATAGACAAAAAACACACTTCATATGTGAAGTCTGTGAAGTATTTGTGCGTTGCTAAATGTTTTTAAATTTTGACTTTTATAGAGCTTGAGAGGGTGTGATTTGCACTCTGAAGTCCTTACAGTTAAACATTGTGTGCATCGAACTGGTCACTCAGCCTGATGTAAACCATCTGTGGCTACAGTACAAGTGCCCAACGTGTCAGCTCTGCTACGGTAGTCGTACTACTTTAAGTGGAATCCATACATTTCTGCTTCCTCCTGGACATAGCAGGAGTAGTTTGACACTTGAAATTATTTCTTCACTGTGCAGTGGTGCATATATTTAGAGTGAAAAGGTCAGATCAATGTCACATTGGTGCCGGGATCAGATCTAAAGCTGGGTATGAGAAAACTGGATTGGAGCTGGCAGTGTAAACCAACCTGAAGATATGGTGACCCCTGTCTGATGAAATAACGCTGTGTGTGTGTGTGTGTGTGTGTGTGTGTGTGTGTGTGTGTGTGTGTGTGTGTGTGTGTGTGTGTGTGTGTGTGTGTGTGTGTGTGTGTGTGTGTGTGTGTGTGTGTGTGTGTGTGTGTGCGCTCAGTGGAGGGAATGCCCAGACTTTCTTATCATAGTCACATTGCCTTTTTCACCCTCTGGCTCCACACCAAGACAGCCTGGAGCCGAACACAGGCTGTCCACAAACACAGAGCCAAATCTAAGGAGTGACTACAGCTGTGTTTGTTTGTACTGACAGGGGGACACAAACACAAAACACAAACACAAAATGATGAACATACAATGTGTACTGTTCACACCTGTTCACATATTCCTTATGAGGTCATTTGGATGGACATAGCAGCAGAAAAAACTCTCATGTGAGACACTACTGTACACTACTATAAAACACAAGTAATGACAGTGATTTATTATTAAATATTATTAAAAAGACTTAAATATTTTTCAAACAATGATCCTTCTAACTGTATATGACATTTGTAACTGAACTGTGAGTCTGGACTTCATAGTACACATTGAAAATACATTTTATAGCCCATTAACACTAATGTGTAATCAGTGCTTATCTAGCCAGTGATGTTTCTGCACCATCATTTATATTATTGGGACATTTAATGCCATGGGCCACCTGATTAGGATTAGAACTAATAACATGTACAACCAATTGGGCAAAAATAGATGGATGTCTGCTGGAGACTAGAGCTTGAAATAAAGTCCATCTGTACATCTTGGGAGGAACTTACTGCACAGAACATGTAGTTTATGTTTAACTGTTGAAATATGCTATAATGCGTCACTGACACAACCTAGAAACTTGAGTCATTGCATTTACCTTGCCTTTCAGGAGATGTACTGTAAATATATACGGCAATATATGGGTGTAAGCATCATTACGACCACAGTGCATAAAAAAAGAAAGAAATAAGCCATAAAAAAAGAAGATAAAAGAAATGAAAATGGAAAAAGATCAGATGGGCAACCAGTTCTTCGTAAAAAATAATCAATAAAAAGAAAATCCAAAACAGCCAACAGATAATGGCACGTAACATAAACACTACCCAACACCAAGCGTTCTCTTTGTAAGCCAAACCAATGAACACGACAACACTGTAATACTCACGTAACTTCATCCGATAGGCTTTTATATTAGCATGTCTGTCTGAAACCTTTAAAAAGAATGTGGAGACAAATTCAGTGTTTCTATAATGTCACATTTGTGTTTTCTGCTCGAGTAGCTGCCCGGCTTGGGAACAAACAGCTTGTTGTCAGCTGTCAGAGTCTTTTGGATCATGGGAGCTTCTTTTTTTCTCCTCTAATGACGCAACAAGTTGGATTTTGTTTTACTATAACACTGGGAGTCGTAGCACAAGACTGTATCACAGTTAGCAGAGTGGTTTGTTTCCAGAGGCCAGAAGATGACTTGTTTGTGTGTGTTGCAGTTAGCTTTAAAAACAAGCCAACTGAGACACGTCAGCATTAGCTCTCAACAGTTAGTGGGTCCCCACACGGCTGCGACATTACTGCCGTCTGTCACAAAGCCATTAATATGATGTATTTTACTTTATAATGACCTAATGAATTGCAGGGGCGGATTTAAAATCGTCTGAAGCAAAATAAATGTACTTGTACAAATGTATTTGTGTGCCTGAGCCAGAATGAATAGATAGAGGGCAAGACGTGGGAGGTTACGAGTACAGCGCTAGATTATTTGACAGCAGCTCAGAAACTTCACCATATTGTTACTTCATAATATAAATGTTTTCATCTAAAAATCCAAACCGGATAACCAGACCGATTTGGTGCACAGGCCTGTTATTTCGAAGAAAATAGAAACAAACAAAAACAGAAGATTGAAATACAAATGGCTGAGATTAAACTGTATAACCTTTATTCTCTAAATTACAAATATAGATTCCACATCGATGGGAAATCATCATTTTAGTACTGATGTAAACAAACGTGTGTTAGATAAAAGTCCCGCCATGTTGAGAGTGATAGCAGGCTTCGTTGTTTTGATGTGTGGCACTGTTGATTACATTTGGATCACGGCTCAGGCCTTTAAAAGACATTTCAAATTAGCGCGCTGCTTAGTATAGGTCAATTATCCAGATATGGTCAATTATGTGAAATGAGTATCTCACATCCTCCTGGGGTACCACGGAAGTCGTTTAGGATTACAGACATTTGGCATTGGCTCACTCACCTCCTCTCTGTCACAGTGGATCAATAGGGCCCTCCTGCTAAGCGCCTATAATTTCATTTCCCCTATTGCTAAAACCTTATGCTTCCACTCAAGGGTCGGCTGCTAAATCCTGGGAATCTGCACATTGCATTAGTTGTAGCCTCAGTAACTTGTGTCTGCTCTGTTTGGTTAGCTCTACTGTGTAACATTTGAGTGTTTCTCAGACTATCAGATGACATGAAGGGAGGCTGCGCTGAGGACGGTTTGGATGACAGACGACTGGAGGAGATGTGCTCCACATGATCAGTCACTGTATATAGAGCGTGCGCACACACACACACACACACACACACACGTACGCACCCTTCTAACGGCACCGGCTGCACCATAAAAAAAGTACTCCAGTGAATTGTTATGACGCAACACAACTTGCAGCCCCATGCAAAACAAGCAAAACGGTGACAATGGCAGATTATGTACGAGTCCGTAAACTGAACGGAAATAACCAGATGTGACACTGCAGAGTTGGAATTAAAAACCTCACTGGTAACATTACCAGGTATTGGTAAACAAGGCACGAGTGTACACGCTGCTACTGAAGCAGGATGGGGGAAAGATATAGAGCCACAGTGGAGACATATGAAGCAAAGAAGGCAGAAAATATGGGTCAGACAGAGAAAGACAGGGAAAGCTCAATGTAAATCAGAATGTGTAAACATGTACAGGCCTAATCTCATTATCCCTCATCCTCCTGGGTCTGTGATCAGATGCTTGATTAAAGCAGGAGATGAAAGAACAGAGTTATAGGACATAGACGGAGGTAGGAGGGAGGAATGTGATTGAGTATACTATAGAGAAGTCGGTAGAGATTGAGAGATAGTATGGAGCAGGCAACATGTGCACTAAAGGCACTACAGTGTGTTGTAGCTCCTAGTAGGAGCTGTGCACAGCTCATTAACATAAACAGAGGGATGGCAAATCTGCAGCTTATAAAAACAAATAGACAGCTTAGTTCTAGTTGCATAAAATATGAAGATATATCTCATCTGAAATACACGTTCATATGTGAAACTTTTCAACACTACACAGATGTGAGCATGTGTGATGACGTGAAGATTGTATTCATCAGAATATCTTTCCGGTTAACATTTTCAATATTATCTCTCTAAAACGCCGCCGTGACTTTTATGTAACAATTGTTACTGTAAATCAATTTAAGCAAACCATAACCAACTCTATTGGTCTCTCGTTTGCCATCAAGCAGATGCCATGGTGCAACGGTTGCATCTAAATCAGAGTGGAACCTGCGTTTCATCGACCCCCCCCGCCCCCGTCTCACTCCTGCCTTTCATTTCCTTCTTTCGACTAGCGGCTGTGCAGTAAATGATGATCAATATTACACATTTCTACTTTAAGATCAAAATGAGGCTAATCAACACATTTATTTATTTAAGAAGAGAACTGCCAACAAGAGGGTATAAACTGCAAAGTAGTAGTAGTAGTAGTAGTAGTAGCAGTAGTAGAAGTAGCAGTAGTAGTAGTAGTAGTAGCAGCAGTAGTAGAAGTAGCAGTAGTAGCAGTAGTAATAGTAGTAGTAGAAGTAGCAGTAGTAGTAATAGTAATAGTGGTAGAAGTAGCAGTAGTAGAAGTAGCAGTAGTAATAGTAGTAGTAGCAGTAGTAAAAATAGTAATAGTAGTAGTAGTAATAGTAGTAGTAGAAGTAGCAGTAATAGTAATAGTAGTAGAAGTAGTAGTAATAGTAAAAGTAGCAGTAGTAGTAATAGTAATAGTAGTAGCAGTAGTAGCAGTAGTAATAGTAGTAGCAGCAGTAATAGTAGTAGTAGTAGAAGTAGCAGTAGTAATAGTAGTAGTAGTAGTAGTAGCAGTAACAGTAATAGAAGTAGCAGTAGCAGCAGCAGTAATAGTAGTAGTAGCAGTAGTAATAGTAGTAGAAGTAGCAGTAGTAGTAGCAGTAGCAATAGTAGAAGTAGTAGTAATAGTAGTAGAAGTAGCAGTAGTAATATAAGTAGTAGTAGTAGTAGCAGTAGTAGTAGTAGCAGTAGTAGTAGCAGTAGTAGAAGTAGCAGTAGCAGTAGTAATAGTAGTAGTAGTAGCAGTAGCAATAGTAGTAGCAGTAGTAATAGTAGTAGCAGTAGCAGTAGTAATAGTAGTAGTAGAAGTAGCAGTAGTGATAGTAGTAGTAGTAGTAGTAGTAGTAGTAGTAGTAGTAGCAGTAGCAGTAGTAATAGTAGTAGTAGTAGAAGTAGCAGTAGTGATAGTAGTAGTAGTAGTAGTAGTAGAAGTAGCAGTAGCAGTAGCAGTAGTAGCATAGGAATGATTTATGCATACTTCAGATCTAAGGGATGAGAAATAGAAACTCCCCACAATCTTTTCCTTAATTTATTATTCATATTCAGCACTGATTGCATGTCTAACTTGCTTTCTTTAAATTGCTATAAATTCTTGGTTCAGCAGCAAATTACCTTTTTTTTTTTTTTTTTTTTTTTTTTTAAAGGCAACTCTGGGTTTGAGGCCTTTTCTCTTGACATGCACATCACACAGTGTGCATTGATGCGTGTCGTTGGAGAACACTTATCCTGCATGACCTGAACATCTCTGCTTTGGCTGCACCTACCAGGCTGGGGTGTGGTCCCACCTAATTACTTGAGCTTAATAATGAGCTTTGAAAGGAGGGCGTGCTGAAGTGACAGGCGGCTCCTTGGATGATATCATGAGTGTGAACAAAGACTGTCGTAATCAATAATTATGCAGATTGCCTGGGCACGCATATGAGCCAACTCTGACGAACGCAGAAACGCAGCTTTGATGAGTCCGTCTCTGTTCTACCCAGACAGCCCCAACACCAAACCTAAAACTTTGTACATGTGTGTTTTGGTGGCCTTGCTGTGAATACTTAGGCTGACATTGATTCACTGGATAAGTACTCTTAATGCTCCGTAAACATGTTTACCCATTTGCCACAGGATTGTTGTTTGCTGACAATGCATTCGCCTCCATTTGCTGCAGTCTCATTTCATTGTACTGCAGAAAAAGGAAGTCGTCCCACACGGATACAAGCTCAACAATGCATTTTGTATATTAAAAAGATTCTCAATCTGCTGGGATATATTGCAACAGAGGATATTAGCATCAGCAAGGACACGTTTCGTATTGTGCTACCAAAACTTGCAGGCATGGTGGTTAAAATGAGAAAAAGACGGAAAAAAACAGATACGCGCTGCCAGTTGTTGAACCTTCATGTCATTGCATGAGCCATAAAGTAGTCATGTTGAGCAGACTAAGCTGTATGATGAAATGACTTTTGATTCAAGATACTTCTCAGTTGGTTCACTGGAAACTGTTCCAATTGAACATTATTGGACTTTGGTCGACCTTTAAAAGTGCATTTTCAACCAAGACATCATCACAGAGTACAAAATTCCCCGTCATATACACATTTTTTTTTTTTTAATGACTAGGAAATTGAAAATAAATAAATAAATAAAGTGCTCCCAGTTATTTAGTATGGGCCAATAATGCAGTGGCATTTCACACTTGAGATATTTTCTCATACCGTTGGAGCAGACACCATGAAATAGCCTATAAAAAGGTGTTGTCAGAAGACGCACTCCGGCCTGCTCTAAAACCTGCACGCAGAGCTGTTCAAACGTGCCGTTACAGTAACTGTAGTCGCATCAAATGACCGCTTGACTTGAGATGTTGGCAAAAATGTCTCCAGCCTTGTTCTCCTGGCCTGCACCCCCTCTACTCTATGACATGCTGACCTCTCCCCGTTCCCCTCACATCTACTCATTAACATATACAGTACCTCAACCCTTTTTCTACTTTCCTGCTGATTTCCCTGATTTAGTGCTTCATTATTGTCTTCACACCTCCTCCGTGCCTCTTGCTTATCCTCCAATTCATCCCAATTCCCTCGCTCCTCTTTCCCCTTTCGTTCCCCTCTCCTCCTACTCATCAGTCAGAGGAATGGCCGAGCTCTTCATCAAGCAGACGTCGGGCATCTGTCAAGAGTCCGGGCCAGTCTCGGCGTGATTGATTTTTGTCCCACCTGCGTCTTTCGTAATGACCAACTGTCAGTTGTTTTACTGCCCGCACTGCCTCCCCTCAGTATCTCCTGTCAGCGCAGCATCCAGAGGCTAAATCTCTCCTCTCAGACCTACAGTGCATTATCTGGCCTGTCTTCAGACAAGATTTATGTAGGTATACCATAGAGTCCGCATGTCCTCCCTACAATCACTGAGGAGAAAGCTCCCCCGGTCCGGATGGTTATTTTAAAAAGAAACAAAAATCGATTACATTCTGACGGCAAACACAATATCTCTTTTACGCTTAAAGTTTTCAATTATTCCCAGGCAATGACTTTTCTGACAGAAGCTAATAAATGTTTGCACGACACTGTGCTTTCATTTGTTCTGGTAACTGCTTGTAAAACCATTTGGAAGCGGACGCAGCGGACTATTTTGAGTAGAATGAACATCCCATTGATTAGTTTGAATAGAAGGAATTTAGAATTTATTCCAGAACAAGGTGCCATAACAAGTGAGCGTCATATCCACGTGTTATTTTCTTGAAAGAACTTCCCTTTCAGATAACATTTGTTTTACTTGTTGTGCTCTTTGATCCGTATTTGTCAATGCGAGAGAGAGAGAGAGAGAGAGAGAAGCTTAATCACTTTGTAGCAAAATGATAAAAAATAATCCAGACTCGATACACGAGGACATCAATCCTGAATAAAGCAGAACAAGCCATTGAAATCTCACCTTGAGGGATAAAGTTAAATGGATTTTTGTTGAAGGCAAAATATGTTATTTCTTCAACTGAACCCAGACCTCAGTTTGACTCCGAGACATCAGATGATGAAAACATGTCAAGATCAGAAACACTTTCAAAAACTCCTTCATGTCCCGTTGCAACCTCCAGACTACGGATGTATAAGAGGAGCTTCAAACTAAAAGCGGAGTGATAGAAGGGGCGCATCACTTCCCCTAGCTACACTCACCTGGATACCGATTCTTTGATCATCTACAGAGGCCAGGTGGAACTTCCGGATCTGGAGTTTAGGCAAACTTTCAAGACCTCACTCTCCCTTTCTCTTCTTTCGGTCGATGTTTGTCTCTTCTAATCATTTCCTTCGCTCTTCCTTCCTTCCTTCCTTTCCTTCCCTTGCCCTCTTTCTCTCCATCTGCCTGGCAGGGGCAACTGAGTGCCCATGGAGAGCAGGGATACAGCAGAAAGCATATTTGAAAGGGAGCTCTGGCTGCAAACGTTTCATGTAGTGTTATACCTGGCCAAGGCAGGCTGCAGGGTACCTCGGCTGTCAGAAGGCAGAGGAGGAAGGAGGGATGAGACAAGCGGAGAGGAGGTGAAATGGAATTCAATGAGCGGGAAAGACAAAAAGGGCAAACTATGTTTCTGTTGCCTCTCTAGTATTATTAATCTATGTATGCTTTTGCCCGGCTGAAAAAAGAGGGAGCAAATAAAGAGGAGAGAGAAAGAGACGTCGGAGCAACAAAGATGGAGAGCAGAGAAGGGGGAAGCAGAAATGGAGAGGAAAGATGAGACAGAGAACCTGCTCTGACTTGGTATTAACATACGTCTTTTGTGATCCGAACACAAATGGACATCTTGGTGTGAGTGTGTGTGTGTGTGTGTGTGTGTGTGTGTGTGTGTATGCATTTCAGTTGTTACTCTCACCTAAATCATACATTACTACAGGAACGTGCAATGACAAAGGAAAAAGCGTGGCCTACAGTCTTTGTATGCGTGTGGCGATGGCCGTGCTTTTTGCACTTCTGTGGCGGTATGCATGTAATATGTTAAGATTCTCGCCTATGTTTTATGAACCTAGAAATATACGGTTATTGTCTACAGACGGTCCCTGGCACACAAAGCTCCAGACAGCCAGGGATGAGAGCAGGCGGGCGGGGGTCAGATCAGCACAGTGCACCGGAACCAAAGCATTTGGTGCATTCACACGTGTGCTTAGAGCTGTTGATACCAGGTCCAAACAGGGTCAGTGAGGCCTGTGGGGCTCATAGTGGAGGAGAGACAATTTACAAAGCTCCTGCTATCGCAGCTACTTGGGTTTACCTCCTGCTTTCACCTAAAATATGCCCAAGACAGAATCAGTCATTGAAAGTGCTTAAGTCTGCTTATAAGTGGCATTCCTATTCTATTGATCAGTAAGCGTAGAGGAACAACACAGGGAAAAGAGATGGGGACGTGCCACAAACTCCCAACACCAGATTATTAAAAGGGCATGGTTATATGACATGCTTCAACTGAGCAATTTAAAATATTTGAAAAGGCTGTAAACACTGTGCCGATGCATGGGAGTGCACTGAAATGATTGCCGTTCATTGAAAGCGGTGCTGCTTGCAACATCACAACTTTGGCAGCATTGCTGTGTGCATTATCTCAGCATGCCACTGCTTGGCGTATTTCATCTGCTGCAGAGTATGTCTACTTGACAGGCAAAGACTGAGTACTTGGAGAGTGTGAGATGTGCCTCGGCAGGAAGCAGGCACACAGTTAATGTGTGTGTGTGTGTGTGTGTGTGTGTGTGTGTGTGTGTGTGTGTGTGTGTGTGTGTGTGTGTGTGTGTGTGTGTGTAAAATCCTTCAGAAATCTCTCTAAAACAAGCCGCATGCTTCTTTTGGTAAGACACATAATAACTCAAAATCCTGCCATTGAAAGCGGCTGTCTGTAGCCGTGAAGGACAGAGAGTTTGACTAATGGATTCGCTTTTAGCCGTCTACCTGTGTAGGTTCTGCATGGGAAAATCAGCGAGGAATGATGCAAGGTCTGTCCTTAGTCCTAAATGCCATGTCTGGGAACACAGACGGGGATCATTACCGAGGCAGACCGTGTTGTCAAGGCTGACAAAATGTTGTTTACCTCAGACATGACCCTCTCAATTGCCTGTATATCACATAACAGAAAATGGAAATTCATATTTTAAGTCAGCAGGTATTTAAAGTGTAATCTGTTCTTGAGAGGCCATCATTAAAATAAGAACAATACTTGCCAATGCACGTCGATGACTTTTAAATGAGCCTCAATAGAGCCTTTTCCTCTCCCTCCGCCCTTTTGTATCAAACACTACCTTGATCAAGTTCATATTAAATGTAAATACTTCACATCAAAAGACAAATAGTGTAACCATGGGAACCAAACCCTTATTTATGAGAATAAGAGATTGTTGTTTTGTCTGCAGTCGTCCAATAAACCCTGCAAGCCCCAAGGATGACAACCACTAAACAGAAAGTATAGCACTGAGAATCAATGTTGCATTTACGTCAAAAACACCGGTGCCACCTGGCAGCCTGGTCTCGTCATTTACGTTTCGAGTGCTCCATCAATAAACCTTTCCCGGATCACATTTGTTTTTTATGCATCATAAATACGTTTCTAATCAAAGTCTATGGAAGTCCACGTCAGAAAACAGGCGTTTGTGTCCTTTGTGAAACCAAAAGTCAACGTTCACTTATTTTAATTTACCCCTTTATCTTTTAATAAACCTAACCAAGTAGTTTTGTTTCAATTTACAACGTTAACCACATGTTTAAAACTGCAACTGTAATCTGAATTTTAGAATGCATTTTAGTTGTAGAGATAGTAATGTTGTAGGACACAGTGTTGCTGAAAAGCTATAGAGCTGTTTCTGCAAGCTGCATCATCCTAATAAAGTTATTCTCTATAATAAAATATTTTTGCAAGGATAAATAATCTTAAAAAGTATATACAAGTCTCTGATGAGACAGTAATAATCAAGGATGAAAAGTCTAGCTATCAGGGGTATTCTAACATTTCAATCCATTGCAAGCTATTCTTTACCATCACAGGAGCGCAAATAACTTCAACAATTGTTTACGTGTGAGAACTGCACACCCACTCAACCTGTGTACAATAAAGTCGACAAGCTTTTTCCACACAAACACCGAGCCCTTCAAGAGTGTGGTACTCATCCGTTGGAGGAGGTTATGTGCTGTAAGCTCTTGTCAGGGGGATATGCAGCAAGAAAAGCCAGTCGAGCGGACTTGAGAGACAAGAGGCTGCGGGGGGGGGGGGGGGCTATACAGCTAGTCCAGCTTTATGTTTCCACTCAGTGGGGGGGCTGAGACGGATGCTAGGCTCCATGCAAGGCAAGATGGCAGCTTAACAAAGCAAACTACTTTAGACATAAATGAACATATCCTCTACTATATCATCAGTCATTTAAATCCCAGTGCATTCATCATGTTGTCTCTGTACACCACCACAATGGACTTGAAATTAAACAATCAATATGAGTTTTAATTTGAGGGTATTCACATCCAAATCAGATGAATGGTGGAGGAATTACAACACATTTTATACGTGGTATCCCCTTTTTAAAGGGACCAAAAGTAATTGGACAAAGTAACATAATCATAAATCAAATTGTCACTTTTAATATTTGGTTGCAAATCCTTTGCAGTCAATGACAGCCTGAAGTCTGGAACCCATAGACATCACCAGACGCTGGGTTTGGTCCCTGGTGATGCTCTGCGAGGCCTTTACTGCAGCTGTCTTCACTTCCTGCTTGTTCTTTGGGCAGTTTCCCTTCAGTTTTGTCTTCAGCAAGTGAAATGCATGCTCATTTGGATTCAGGTCAGGTGACTGACTTGGCCATTGCAGAACATTCCACTTCTTTGCCTTAAAAAACTCTTTGGTTGCTTTCGGCTTTACAGGCTTTTTTAAATGCGTTTTAGCAAACTCTAATCTGGTCTTCCTGTTGTTGAGGCTCACCAATGGTTTACATGGTGTGGTGAACCCTATGTATTTACTCTGGTCAAGTCTTCTCTTGATTGTTGACTTTGACACAGATACACCCACTGTACCTCCTGGAGAGTGTTCTTGATCTGACC
Organism: Cottoperca gobio; assembly: GCF_900634415.1. Classification (NCBI taxonomy): domain Eukaryota; kingdom Metazoa; phylum Chordata; class Actinopteri; order Perciformes; family Bovichtidae; genus Cottoperca; species Cottoperca gobio. The sequence goes on from NC_041364.1 coordinate 10,758,503, forward strand.
AACTGTTGTGAAGGGCACCAGGAGAAGAATTATTCTATCATCCACCACAGTTGTCTTCCATGGTCGTCCAGGTCTTTTGGTGTTGCTGAGCTCACCAGTGCGTTCTTTCTTCTTAAGAATGTACCAAACAGTTGATTTGGCCACACTTAATGTTTTTGCTATTTCTCTGATTTGGTTTGTTTTGATGTTTCAGCCTAATGATGGCTTGCTTCACTGATAGTGACAACTCTTTAGATTTCATATTGAGAGTTGACCTCAACAAATTCCAAATGAAAATACCACACTTGAAATGAACTCTAGACCTTTTATCTGCTCCTTGTAAATGAACTAACGAGGAAACAACACACACCTGGCCATGGAACAGCTGAACAGTCAATTGTCCAATTACTTTTGGTCCCTTAAAAAGGGGATACCACGTATATAATGTTTTGTATTTCCTCCACCATTCATCTGATTTGGATGTAAATACCCTCAAATTAAAGCTGAAAGTCTGCACTTAAAGCACATATTGATTGTTTCATTTCAAGTCCATTGTGGTCGTATACAGAACCAAAATGATGAAAATTGTGTCAATGTCCAAATATTTATGGACCCAACTGTATATATATATAAATATTATATTTAAACATTGTGGGTTTGAGTCTTAATCATGCTCCACTTTCACCCAGCTCAACTCACTAATTTCTCATCATTTTACCCATGCTTCCCATCTAATACACTTCATTTATACTTATAATATGATGTGAAAAAGGGGATAGATGACCAGCTGAAAAGAGTATCTAATGTTGTTATGGAAACAAAAAGTGTGCCCTCTCATAGATAGCAGCGCTTCTTCAATAAAAAAATTAATAAAAATAGAGCAAGCATGGCCATAAATTAATAAATAGATATTGGTCCACAGGCTCCTACCACTTGGCTGGAATGGTAGAGAGGAGCTGACAGAGATGTTAGTTGGGGTTGGAGAGAGAGACTCATGGAGAAGGATCCTGCAGAGTGGAGTTAAAAATAGAGCATGAAAGGGAGGAGGGGGAGGGGGACGTACCTGTGGGCTTGGAGGCAGCCTAGTTAGCAATGAGCAGCACCACTGTGGACTCACTGGGCTGGAGAGCGAGACAGACAGAGAGAGAGGGAGAGAGAGGGAGAGAGAGGGAGAGAGAGAGGGAGGGAGAGAGACAAATGAGAGAAAAAGGATGAGGACAAAGTGAGGTGAAAACCAGACGACAGATAATGAGCAGAAAGGAGAGAAGGGGAAGGGTTGTGGTGAGGATAATGAGAAAACAAGTCAGATTAGCATGAAACCCCGTGTTTGAGTCTAAAACAGACAATTATTTCACAGTAGGCTGCGGATGGCAGCAATGACTAGCAGTAGTCTGCGACAAATGCACATGCTAAATTTACAAATGTCTCACAAGCACTGGGCGTTATATTGTAGGTGCAAGAGGTGGGGAGTCCATAAATAATTCTTCCAGTGAAGCCTATATAGGGACAAAACAGCCATATGTAGCAACATATTATGCCATGTCATGTTGCCTACTACAAACTAGTCATTCATAAATATGGTAGCCCTTCTACTTTTGCGCCAATTTAATTTAAGATAAAACAGCGATCCTGAAAAATGAGCTGTCGAGGCCAATTGCTTCCTTGTCTATACGTTCTTTTCACTTGTAGTCTTTATGTATTTATGCAACACCTGTGAGGCTTTTTATGTTCACTTAACAGTCTACGTTGATTGCTAATCCAGGTGCTCGCCACACTGACTCGGTAGTAAACCCAGCATGTGTTTTTAGACATGGTTGGGCAATATGTAAAGATTTTCCAATCGGCCACAGTCATCACCACTTCTGGCATGTTATACTACATAGAATGCCTCAACTTTTATATTAATAATATTCAAGAATTCAAGTGAGATCTGGCATCAGAGAGGCTACAATTAAATATTGACACCAGAAGGCATCCAAACAGAGGCAACAGGAGGCAGTCAATAGAAGAAGTCCCACCATGGACAATCAGTGCATTGTTTACTCGAGGGCCAGCCAGGTGCAGTGGTACTTTTTTTTGTCAGTGAGAAGTAAATCGGAGAAAACAGAACACATGGTCATCATTTGGGTCCTAATAAGCGATTGTTCCCAACCTGTTCAGGAGGGATTCCAGTGAATCATCCACTGACCGACACAGAGGAAGACTTGGCAAGAGAGACTGTGCCGAGCAGCTGTGTTGAAAATACATCCAGATTCTAAAGCGTCATACCTGGACACTGGGGGATTTTGTAGTATTCAGCAAACACTAAGAAAATGTTTCTTATGCTTGAGCTTTTTGACGCTTGAGCATATTAAATGTTTGGATTCTTTGACATTAGTTGGATCGTGTGGATTGTTATACGTATAAATACAGTTTAAAACACACAAAAGGAAACCTGATGAAAACCAGTGACCATGATTTGAATTTTATGCCGAGTTTGAATTTATTTCGAAGTCTCTGCTGCACTAAAATGATAAGAATGAGTTAAAAGCCATTTGAACAATAAACTGAATATATTTGTGTGATCTCTTAATTCTCGTTTTTCAATTAGGTTTATTTGCTGCACTTTGAATAATGAATTATGCTTATAAATCACTCTGAAAGCACTCATTAATTTTCAATACAGCTCATTATTTAGCATATCAACTAATTCACATGAGGTGTGCTAACAACACCATCGTTAATTATGAAGAATGTCACTGCATGCTGCCAATCTCTCCTCCTGTCGTCCATTATCACTGTCTCTCAATCACTGATGCGCATCGATGTGCCACAATTCACCATAATGATTGCCTAATAAGAGACAATAAGAGGAGAACAGGCCTGTCAATGAATGACAAAGTGGTGCAACAAGTTTTCATCTCCTCTGAATGCCAAGTAAGTAAGTAGTCTCTTCATCACATACAAAAGGGAAGATGAGAAAGAGAAACACAAGCTTTTCATTCTGATAAATACAGTCAAATAAACAGTATGCAAATATTGAATAAATAAATGTGTTTTTCAATAGCTAAAAAGGGATGTATATTTATTGTAATTAATGACCTTTCTTTGTTGCGTTTTTGCATTTATTTTGTTTCCAGACAGATAAACATCATTCTGAAAATAGTTATCGTTGGCATTGTGCTCATTTTCGCTCACTCTTGATGTTAGTGTCAGTTAATGTCTAATATCTAAATGTAATTGTGAGATAATTATACTACACCAGCCCATATTAACCATTTTCTACTGCTACGTAATAACAACTGAGTATATCAATTAGCAATTAATAAGAACATTATGAATGATGTACTTTTTTATTTAATTTTAATCAAGTGCCAATCAAGATCCTGTCAAAGCCACCTTGAATTTCCAAGCACATTGTTTTGTTTAGTGATGTTTTCTTGCCCTTGTTCGAAGACAATGTGATGTTTTGCTTTATCACACTTTGTTATTGTAATATTTTTCAATTTAAAAAGAAATCAGTGAAAGTTTCAGCACTTCAGAATATATCTAATAACCGACAGTCCAGAAAGTTCACTGATACAGTATGAAGCTTTATTCAGATCGGTCAACAGATCACAAACCTATGATGATGAAAGTGACAAGTTCACAGTCATTCTCTAGGAGCTGTAGAAAGACATTAGATACTTTCTAACTTAAACAGACTTAAGGAGGTTGACCAGAAGCATATTTTCACCAACAGGTACCGATTTGATTAAAGATTGGTATCACTGCAATGTCAGAACTGGACCCAGGTTAAACGTGTTGATTCTGTGACAGGAAAAAGAAACCCTCTCTACTCCACAATCTATATGGTAATTTATATCATTACAAAGTAACTCCTGGCATGCATTACTGATTGATGACTTCCATCCATCCATCCATTTTCTGCTTTTTATCTGGGGCAGGGTCGCCATGGCAGCAGGCTAAGCTAAGTAGTCCAGGTGCTCTCCAACAACATCTTTCAGCTCCTCAGGCCAGATGATATGTATGATTCCTCCGGCGTGTTCTGGGTCTACCCGCGGTCTTCTACTAGTTGGACATGCCAGGAAACCCCCCCAAAGGACGGCCAGGAGACATCCTGATCAGAGGACCGAACCACCTCAACTGGCACTTGGCTGCCAACTGCACCAGTACGTGCTGGATGTCACGGTCAGTTAAAAGCCAAGATTCCCCTAGATGGAGTGACATCTGACTAACAATGTGAGGATTAAAAGGACACATCCTCTTTTTACAATGTTTTTACAAAAGGAAACTCTTTACTCTGACTGGAACATTTGGATCCTCTGAATAGAAACAGGTGTGGTAGTGAAAACCAAAGGTCAGCACATTCATACATTAATAGGACTGCTGATGCCAAAGAGGTGCCTATGACTTAATAGGAAAATACTACGCGTTTCTTGGAAACAGCTTTGTCATCAACCTATGAACAGCATAACAACAAGGCTTTAAAAAGTATTTTTCCAGCCTACAATTCACTTCCAGTGGTAGTCATAAAAGACAGGTAATCAGGAGAAGAACACCAAGAGAAACGTATACAATCTGGGAATTTAAATAACTCGCAGGTCCCAAATATGCTCTGGTAAGCAACAGACAGTGATTTCCCTTTGATGAGTGTATTCTGTTAGAATCCAGACATCACAGTTTGGCTTGTTGATATGTTTGCTTCTGTCACTTTTATCCTTACAAAAGTGGATGAAAAGGATTGATTGTGAGTGTAGCATGACCAAAAAAGTAAAGAGATTGATGTAGTTAAAAGCTCAGATGTAATAATTTAGCTGATAAAAATAACACGCCTTTTCTTCATCTTGCTTTGTCTCATTTGCCCACAGGTTATACTTGAAACTTCGCTTGCAGTAGCATTGATTCAAAAGTAAAAAAAACTGGTGTCATCATTTTATGTTTTCCTTCACTTTCGGCGATGATTATTGTGAGAATATAAAGCTAACCTTGTGTGAGCAACATGTTTTGAGCAGTAACAAGACTTTGATGTGGATTAAAAGGTCTTTCTGACCACAATGTGGTTTGGCAAATGCATAAGATGTTACCCGTTGAGTGTGTTTTGCGAATAAGATCTCTGATGCTGTGTGTATGTCAACATTTTTATCAAGTCAAGTTTATTTATAAAGTCTGTGGTGAAAGTATGTCCTAAAGGCCTAAATACAGAGAAGCCTCCATTTAGAGAGACTAGTCAACAAACACTTTATAACCCTGATTGTCTTACGCATATTCATTTTTCTGTTGTTCTTCTCCAGTACTCACAACCACAGTTTCCTGCTCGTGGCCAATGAGATCCGCCGAGTACAACCTCAGTCCTCTACTGTTGGCTACTCAGCAGCAGAACAAATTGCAAAAATGCACCTTGACATTATAATAATAATAATAATAATAATAATAATAATAATAATAATAATAATAATAATAATAATAAATTAGATTTGTATAGCGCATTTCTAAAAACTCAAAAGACACTTAGCCGTCCTTCACGTCTTCCAGACCACATTCTTCTAGCTGCTGTAGGGGCTGGACTCTCTGGTCAAAACCCTACTTAATACTTGACAAATAACAAAATATAATTAAAAATAAAATATTCCACAAACTGTCTTGATCAAATTAAAATATTTCCCTTTTGTAGGCCATCACAGATCAACTATTAATATGCCAAGAGGGAGTATCAGGCACAGATAAGTGGTGCTATGCACACAGGCTAATGAGTTTTGAACACTGCTGACATAGTTTGGCTCAAATGCAAAACAAAAGGGCAGGAGTGATGACTACATCACTATATTCAATTATCCGGCCTGAACAGAGGCTGTCGCTGTGCTCAGTGAACTCAACCTTCGGTGGGGCATCTTGCATTTTTCAGAGAGACTAAATTAACTGTCAAGGCTTTGATGGAAAAGACCAAAATCCTCAAACAGTATCAACATTCCTCAAGATAAGAAATGATGAGATTGTTTTTCTTTTACCACCGACTTAACATATGGTTGATATCGGATAATAATGCTGGTGTTACATAAAATCACAAGAAAACGTTTTGGGTGACGCAATGTCAGAAGAGTATAGCGAGAAATAGTTTTGGTGGTGACATTTTGGGAAACACAGAACTCTTTAGGTCTTTGCGGCGACCATTTTATGAGAAAGGGCGTTGGTTGACTCTTCCAGAATTAGCTCAGCACACACACATCCAGTCTCATTATCAGCCACAGCACAACACACAGGAGCCACTTTGTATCGCCAGGGAAACTCACACATCCTAGCCACGTTTCCTGGAATTACCTCACTCACAGTAGAATACAAACATTGTACTTCAACAACCAGCATTTTTTCCCAGCGTGAGAAGAGCAGTAACTGGTCTTTTCTTTAAACCACTAAACTGTTTTTGTGTTCAATCAGGCCTGTAACACAAGGGCAGTGTGCATTGTTTTCAAAAGAAATGACACTATCATGGAGTTTTTCTCATTTACAGCAGTCACTTACTGTTGTATAACACATTCTGGATCTTCAGACTACATGTTATATCTACACAAAGCATGTGAATTTGTCCTTTATTTTTCTGCTGGCATGAATAGATTATGACATTAAGTGGGTCCCAATTTAAATCACAGAACTTGCTGAAATGTACAAGACAGTTCCACCCTCTCTTGTCTTGACATTAACAATGCTTTCATACATATTAACAAGGGGGACTGAATTTATGGGTCCATATTAAAAAAGGGAAAATTCACTACCCTTTATGTGGATGTCCAATCATTGTTGATGGTAAATGTAGTAGATTAAAGAAATACATTTCCCAGTTTGCGCTACATTGACCCAGAAAGCTGAGTTTGCAGCTGCAAAATCTGAGTGTTCTTCTTGCATCCAGCGCCATCTTTTGATGTGATAGTGACTTAGTTGGATCCAATGAAGAACAACAGGCTATTTAAACTTGGATTTTTTGTGTGTGTGGGGAGGATGGGGGGGCATGCTCTAGATCAGGGGGTCGGGAACCTTTTTGGCTGCAGTGTTTACTGCACAGGGTGTCAAACTCAAGGCAATTATATCCGGCCCGCGAGAAAATATCATATGTCTGTCATAACTGGCCCGTAACTGGTAATTAAATCAAATCACGGGAAAAGACATTTGAGGAAGTATCTAAATGTGTGAATGAAATTAAAGTTTTTGGAAAGCAAAGTGAAAGACACCACAGATCTCTGGGATGAAAGTGGCAATGTGAGCTGGCCTTTTTGTGCGACATAACGAAGCATCTCAATGTTAAACCTGCAGCTTCAGGGCCATGTGATCACGGACATGTGTGATGCAGTGAGAGCTTTCCAAGCCGAGCTGCCTGTGGGAGACTCTGATGCAGCAAGGAAACTTTGGTCACTATGCGTTTCCAAACTCTGACAAACCATCTCCACCACTGCTCAGCAATCAGTTTGCAGTTGACTTAAATATGTTCCATATCTTTTTGCACTTTATCCAATATGTGTATCCTGTTCAATAAATGTGGACCGTGTTTGGCCCTCGACGTAGTCCATCCATCCATCCATCGTCTACCTGCTTATCCGGGGTCGGGTCGCGGCGGCAGCAGCTCCAGTAAGGAACCCCAATCTTCCCTTCTCCGAGCCACATCCTCCAGCTCCGACTGGGGGATCCCGAGACGTTCCCAGGCCAGTGAGGAGATATAATCTCTCCACCGAGTCCTGGGTCTTCCCCGGGGTCTCCTCCCAGCTGGACGTGCCTGGAACACCTCCCTAGGGAGGCGGCCAGGTGGCATCCTTACTAGATGCCCAAACCACCTCAACTGGCTCCTTTCAACGTAAAGGAGCAGCGGCTCTACTCCGAGTCTCTCACGGATGGCTGAGCTTCCCACCCTATCTCTAAGGGAGACGCTAGCCACCCGTCTGAGAAAACCCATTTTGGCCGCTTGTACCCGTGATCTCGTTCTTTCGGTCATGACCCAGCCTTCATGACCATAGGTGAGGGTAGGTAGGAATGAAGATCGACCGGTAGATTGAGACCTTTGCCTTTTGGCTCAGCTCTCTTTTCGTCACAACAGTAAGGTAAAGCGACTGCAGTACCGCCCGTGCTGCTCCGATTCTCCGGCCAATCTCTCAACAAGACCCCTTGGTACTTGAACTCCTTCACTTGGGGTAATGGCTCATTCCATACCCGGAGTAGACCATCCACCGGTTTCCTGCTGAGAGCCATGGCCCCAGATTTTGAGGTGCTGTTCCTCATCCCAACCGCTTCACACTCGGCTGCGAACTGATCCAGGGACTGTTGAAGGTCACAGACCGATGATGCCATCAGGCCCACATCATCTGCAAATAGCAGCGATGAGATCCTCAGGCCCCTCTCCTCCACGACTACGCCTCGATATCCTGTCCATGAAAATCACGAACAGGATTGGTGATAAAGCAAAGCCCTGGCGGAGACCAACATTCACTGGGAACGAGTTCGACTTACTGCCGAGTATCCGGACACAACTCTCGCTTTGGGCGTACAGGGATTGGATGGCCCTCAGAAGTGACCCACTCACCCCATACTCCCGCAGCACCTCCCACAGTATCACCCAGGGGACCCGGTCATACGCCTTCTCCAGATCCACAAAACACATGTAGACCGGATGGGCGTACTCCCAGGCCCTCTGCAGGATCCTTGCGAGAGTGAAGAGTTGGTCCGTTGTTCCACGACCAGCACGTAGTCCCAGTTTTTAATGTTGGCCCTCTCTGTGATTGAGTTTGACACCCCCGGTCTACTGCTTGCTTTGTGCAGTTTCTCCTCTGCTTCCTTGTTCTCTTTGCTTGTATTGCAAGCTAGCTATGTTTCCAACAGCTATGTTTCCAACAGCAGTTCAAGAGGATATGTCCGGTGGGGACACTCAAGGCATAAGAAGCTTGCTCGCAATGCATCCTGGTACAACTCAGCTTTCTCGGTCAATATAGCCTGCACTGAAGAATTTATTGCTTCAATAACTACATTTACCACCAGCACTTATTGGGCGTCCATATAAAAAGGTAGCAACTTTCTCTTTAACGTGACTCAATGTTGTTAAATCTAAATAGTTGGGTACTCGTTCAGATTGATGAAGTATAATTTACAGATTTAATAACAAGCCCCAAGAGCCTAATTTTATTTGGAACATTATGGAAGATTAAGAGGGATGTAGTCAAATGTATTCATACGTGTCTGAACATCCGCCTTATTGCTGTAGTAACACCCATTGCTGATGGTCAGCATCTCATCCTGTGCATTTCTGAAAATGTGGCACCGGACGTTAGTGAGCACATGGCACTTCAGTTTGACATTTGCACTAAATTACATTTGAAGTTCAGCATTGTGAAATTAATGAGTTGGACTCAGTGATTTAATGAACTTGGAATGTTGTGTGTGCACTTGTGGCTCATAACCAAGCTTCTCTGTAATGGGGCGCCAGCTACAGCCGGGTCTTAGTCCCTATGTAGACTGTTCAATAAGGCTGAACCTCTCACCTTAATGACTGTCGACTTTTTTTCCTCAGTCGGATGCACTTTTAATTATCAGCTCCAAGGCTCTCTGCAGCATCTGTACTCAGAGGACAGGGCTCGCCTTTTAACTAAGAACCTCCAACTTTACAGAGTTGGCTCAAAGTCAGGCTCAAAATCTGTTAGCATCGCTGAATTCAGCCACAGAGCAGCAAAACTGCAGTAACCCTTTCATAGTAGTGTCCTTTTTATCCTGGCTGCTACACTAATAACCTCACAGCTGCTGAGCTGGTCTTTACTTCATGAGCAGCAGAGTGCCCTGACAAAGCCAACAACCATGACATCCTTGATCTAAATGTATGGAGAATTATTCCCATTTTAGGTTTCAATACACATATCTTTTAATACTGATACCTTTTTGTTATTCTGTCTTAGAGCAGTATGACCTTGAGGAGTCAGTTGGGAGACCCGTTTTAATGCTAAATTAGCTCTAAAAATCATTTCAGCATGAGCCTCTTGAACACACTACACCTCAGATTATCTTACTGCATAGGCACATGTCTGTTTCAACAATGAGATAATGATGTGTCAGATCTCATCAGAATCTGATGAGTCAGTCATGTGCAGAGCACCTCCTCGGAACAAACAGAAGCCTAATCAGGCTGCAACAATGTGTTGTTTTTAACCCACCGCAGAATGTGCACATTCTGCCTATTGCTGTGGTTTACCCAAACAGACAGAAACAATGGCTTTCTACCAAGCAGCTGTTCCTCTCTCCCTGCTGAAACTCTCACTGGGGCATCATTGTTGCAGAGCACATTCTCTTCCATCAGCTTTTGAATTAATAATCAGTGCTTCTCCAATGAGTCTAATTACAAACAGTCATAGTACTTAATGCACAAAAAACGAAATACTCCCGTAAACAATTATAAATGTATAGAAGTCGAGACTATCACATAAAGACACATTGCGATATTACTTTTTCAAGCAATAACCATAGTCCGTTCATGTTCCGTAAATGGTGTACGTCATGTACATTCAAAGTAGACGTCAAAGAAATGCATATGCATACAAGACTATTCCTGTGCCAATAGCTAGCGCACTCGCTAACAATTAGTCATGGCTGTACCCGTTGTGGTAAACTATTATTAATACCCCGACTCTTGATTTGGTGAAAAACTTTCAGTATCTTCTTCTGTGGTTTGATCTTTCAAGCCTGTAAAATGTCATTTTGAAATGAGGAGTGCAATCGCTTTAGGAGGTTCTGTTCTCTCCACAACCTCCCAAAGCGAGTGCACAACCCAAACAATTGCATTGCGTATTGGAAAAATCGAAAATTAATCTTCAGTCTCACTTTCCAAACTAAACTTTAATAATTGGGTCAGTGTCTTTCTGGAAATACAGAGACACTGAGCCACCATGGTTGAAGTGGCAGCGCAACAAGTGTTTAGCAGATATTCTTGCTGGATCAGCCAATGTTTTATTTAGCAGGTAACCCAGCTGGATCGGCATGTTTGAGCCACTGGCTGTCCTTCCTCTACTGCTGTGTCGAATAATCAGGCAGAGTTCAAGATGGAGCTTAGCTCAGACATCCAAGACCACTCAGAACTGAGCAACGGCCATGTTAGCTGCTGGGCTGCCAAACTAGCATGTTTTCTTATTGTATCTTTCAAATAAAACTGCTCTCAAAAGAAAGGCCACCGGCTCATCTTCCAACTGCTGGATTATCTTTTGAAATAATCAAATCTTCTCAGTGTTCTCCGATCTATTGTGGCTATACAAGTCGTCTGTATACAATCTCTGCTAATGAATTTCAGGTTGATGAGATGCAAAAAATAAAATAAAAGTGTCATCACCTCTCAATCAGGTTTCACAGAACTCCACGTGTCACCATATCAACCAAAACAGTTAAACATTTTTTACACTTTTATATTACAGTGCAAAATTAATTTCATGTAAATGTAGCGTGAAATGATTTGTTTATTTCCTCAGCAAGGGAGCAAACAGCTCGAGCGAACAGCATCTCATCACAGATGAAAGCATAGCCTGAATGCAACATGCTAACACTGGCTCTGTTCTGTTACATTATTAATAAGCTTCTTATTTGTAAAGAACATCTAATAGCCTTCGTTTTTTTTGATGTGCAAACCAGACTTTGTGCAGCAAAATATAAATCACCAGTTTCTCATGTTCTGAATAACTTCAATGTGTGAGTGTGCTATTTACAAAATAGCACAGGACTAAACAAAAAAATAATAATAATAATAAGGAAAAAGAGAGAGAAAACATGGATATGTGAGCCACCATCACACCGAGTCATATTTGGGCCACTATGACTGGGATGGATAGATGTCTAAAATGAGTTAAGAGAGATGAAGGGTATGTATAAGAGGATGGAAATTGGAAACAGTAGGAGAAAAGTGGAACGTGACAGACAGTAAAAGAAAACTATTTAAATGTCAAACATGGGCCAACATCAAACACACCACCAGGAAGAGAAGAAGGTTGCTGAGTGGGAGTCATCTCGTTCCTCCTGCAGTGCTTCCTGCAGCTCCTGTTTTGCTCTGTTCTTGCTCTACTGTCTTCCTCTGCGCCATCTAAATATTTTATATGTAGCCTGATGTTGTGTTAGGGATGTGTCCCACTCTTTGATCAGGCAGACTGTCATTGATTTGTTGCTGGAGCGAAGTAAGGCATTGACTGTTTCATCACAAAGGAAGACGCGATGAAGACAGGCTCAGTGAACAAAGGCAAATCAATAAATAATGCATCATCAGCCTGATTTTTATCAAATCATTAAAAAAAGGCCCAATACATAAGTTTTGTTTCTGTAAATAGCTTCTTGTAAGATTTGCACTGCATATTTATTGTAAAGCAAAAAACAAAAAATCAAACAGCAAATGCAGCAGTAATTACAGAAGGACAGTTTTCTGAGTCAGGGACGATGATCTGTACACTACAAAATCATACATCAGCTCTTGTTGCATTACCGAGCCAAAACCCACTGTCGCTCTGGCTTTGATGTTCAAACTGCGGTCCTGCACAACCAGGAAAAAAAATAAGTGCTCTAAAAACGGGGCCTAAAATCCGGGAGTGAGAGGAAACCTTGCTGCTGCCATAATCCTATGGGTAATCGTTTACATTTGATCATCACGCATGAATATGAATGCTGTTCTGCGTGTCCTTGAAAAATCCCCCCAATTTACAGTCACTCGCTGGGGTAGAGGGACTGATGTGAACACGTTCTGCACTGCTTCTAGAATATGACTGCTAGTCAAAAGGACTTACGACTGGTGTGAAACACAGTCACAAGTGGCACGCTTCTTAAATTTATTCAGTGTGGTGTTGCGAAAACGGCACAAGGGAGACAAAAAAAGGAGAGATGAAAAAGAGAGGGCGCTACAATGCCGAACAATGCCAAGTAGAAGATTACAGATGGCTGGCTTTGTGGAGGGGTGCTTGAGCATGTTTTCAGGCTCATTTCAGTTTCATTTTCTCCATTTATCCATGGGCAATGCAGCCTGTGAAGGGTCACAAGGAGGCATGGAGCCTTGTGGTTGATGGAAAGAGGAAGGCCAAACAGTGAGAACATGATGGGAGAAAGAAAACGTGATGGGGGTTCTGGAAAGGTTACGGTTAATCCCTGGCACAAGGAACGAGAAACGATAGGTTTGCCGAAGCACCCGTGCATGCAGAAACATAACGCACGTCACAATGCTTTGGTTTATTTGATATGAATTTTGAACGCAAGCTGAATTTCTGCACTACATTGAAAAGTATTGTACTTTTAGATTAGCTGCAATGAGTCATGGTTATACATTCAGAACAAGCTTACATTTCAATTCTGCCAAGGCACTAATGAAGAGGGTTCAAAAGTGCAAAAATATCAAAGAACGTAACAAAATAAAATGTTAAAATACGAAAAAGGGAGGGTGGGGGGGGGGGTTCAGTAAATGGACTGATAATTTGGGAAAGTTGTTGTGTAATGTTGCCTTTAAAATGGCTATACATTGTTAGGACAAGCTATTTTTAAATAGTGTTAACAATTTAGTTGAAAATCCTCCCTTTAAAAACAGACTTTTTTTATTTTCATTGCAATTCCAGGTTCAGTCTCGATTTCAGAAAATGAAGACGTCTCTCATGAGACCACAAGAAGTGTTTAAGCTCTTTTTTTTTTGTGAAGTCCCCATGAGGTAAAGCCCAGAGTTGTTCTATTAAGAATAGACAGACATATTTTTAAGGCAATGTGGTAGAGCCAAGAATTATTCCCCCGGGATATAAACTGGATTTACACTTCTACGTTAAGGTGTATAAAGATAAAGGATCGACCACAGATTCCTCCAGGATATGAATTGATTTATTCTTCACTGTAAGATTTCAACCATTGATTTGTTAAAGCTACCAAAGTATATGATGTGAATTATCAAGCCTGTATATACACCCCAAAGAAATTGTAATTATATATACACACACTTTAATTAACTTCCTGCTATAGAAGAATGATGGTTCACCTTGTCTAGCTACTGAAATGAGTGCAGGGTAATCAATAACAGCACGAGTAATACGGTTTAGTCTTTCATTCACTTTGTGATCGCAAAGATTGAATCTCAAAACAAAGGTTTGCAGTGGAAAAGGCTTTGTTAGGAAAAAGGATATTACTACAACTGGCGACTGGAAGTCTCCGCGTGACATCAAGACAGCTGCTCGGTCACCTACGTCAAACCTGAAGAGATTAGCCATGAATCGATCCGTCAGCACAGTTAATTAACCGGCAAGTATTTTGATAATTGATTGTCACTTCTTAAGTAAAAATTAATTGCACTTTTCACATATGAATATTTGTTGTTTTTCTTAGTCGTCCGTGATAGAAATCTGAATATCGTTGGGTGTTTGATTGTTGAGCAAAACAAACATTTCTGACATTCATTGACAAATCAGTGAAAGTGTAGCAGTGTAGCTAGGAAGGTGGCAGTGTGTGTGGCATGTGAACAAAGATGATAGATTTTACATTGACTGTCAGGGTGGGAAACTTGCTTTGGCCAATAATCTTAAAAGAATAGAAAACAGAGATGGGCATGCCACTATAAAAACCCTAAAATAATTGGGAACAAAGATATATCTATTGTTCACATGAAACTGTAGGACATGTCGAGAACACTCTGGGAACAGACATAAAATACAGACTTCTGTTGCTCCTGTATTGAGAGGTTAGTGTTCTTAGGACTGCTTCAACACTTGAAGACAGAGTGGTTTCAACAAAGGCATCAACGTTTTTACAGAGTGGGAAGAGATTGACTGGAGTTTGAGCTGCGTCAGGTGTCAGGACCGAGCTCCCCTTTGGAACATGCAGCCTTAAGAGACTGATGCTAAAATGACCTGCAATGACTTCACACATACATCGTTTGTTCATAATGTGGGATATAACACTGGCATGACTGACACCAGAGACATGAGACTCGAGTAGTAACAGTACATGGTTCTCATGAGTCAAACCAAGGACAAAGAGCCCCAAGAGAATCCGTCACAATGCAACCCATTACCCACCCGGTCGCATTTTTGATATATAAGCTTCTAAAGAGCCGAGCATGAAACGGCCTCTTTGTGGAGAACAAAGTTTTACAGAGAACAGTGGCATAATATCTGGTGGGTATTCCCCCTCGAGTCACGGGATGCCGCACACACACACACACACACACACACACACACACACACACACACACACACACACACACACACCACACACACACACACACACACACACACACACACACACACACACACACACACACACACACACACACACACACACACACACACACTTCTTTGAGGGAGCGTTGGGGAGCCGGGCTGCTGGTTCTCTGGGAACGGACATGAATAAATGGACTGTCCTTCATTGCGGCATGAGGAGCGCAGCCAAACACCCCAAGTCCATCGTACATCCATTATCAAAGGGCCCTTTGAAAAAGGGCTTCAACTACAACTACTGCACGTTTGAAGTGCTAGTCACTCACACACATGTGCAAGTCCACATGTATTTGCAGAAGCATGTGGTGAATGCATGCACAGGAAATGCACAGTCCAGTATTGTACACACGCAGACAGACACATTCCTCTATCTATCGGATCCAACACAAAAAGAAAAGTCCTTCCAAATTACATTAAACCCAATGGGCAGTACCACAGACCTTGGCTATGGGGAGATATTGAAAAGGGGTCTTTCAGAACAGGAAATTAATATTAGATTCAAACGCTGCCTCTTTTTTAGAAAGTGTCGTCTTTGTGTGCCTAGAAATGAATACATCACTGGAACCATCTGCCCACTTTGAGTGAAATGCTTAAAGTAAGAGACTAAATTGTGTATAGCCTAGAAAATGGATGAAAGAATATAAGAACATGTTCTCATTTTTCCAAATCAGTGGCTCAGAGTGGGCTGTTAATCTTAACATGCCAATATGGCTGACTAGCATGTTGGAACAGTTACTTTCCATTATTACTGATGTGTCCCTGCTTTATAGAGCCTGACTTGGTGTCCACATCACGCGATGGGACAGTAATGCTCCTCGACAGGTGCAATGGTTTTGGATTACTTCAGGTCACAGCCATTTCACCATAGATAGACTTTCCATGAAAAAGGTGCCATGAACTAAGTTACTGTTACTACACGTCCAACACACACTAACTGGGATACACTTTGCAACCTGAGTACATCTTTTTAGTTAATATATATACCGGTATATATATATATATATATATATATACACACCGGTATATATATATATATATACACACACCGGTATATATATATATATATATACACACACACCGGTATATATATATATATATATATATATATATATATATATATATATATATATATATATATATATACACACCGGTATATATATATATATATATATATATATATATATATATATATATATATACACACACACACACACCGGTATATATATATATATATATATATACACACCGGTATATATATATATATATATATATATATATATAT
>NC_041364.1:11819975-11887475 GCF_900634415.1 Cottoperca gobio
AGAATTTGGGCTGGAACATGGATCCCTGAATTGACATATTTTCATGTTATACAGAACACTTTTATTTCACCTGAAATGGGACTACATGGTGAAACATTCTGCAGTGGTCATAAATCTCAACATTGGCTAAATGCCAAAGTTTTCCACATTCTTCAAATCCAAGCTAATAAATGCAGCGTGAGGCTGATGTGTGTAGTAGAAGTGTATGAATCAGTCAAAATGTGGGTGTCATTAAAGACAGCAAAGGTCTGACAAAGACTTTGTTAACAAGATAATGAATCATTTGATATTTAGTTGCAGTGTCAGAAAAGACGCTTCTGTGTGTAAAGTTCATTTTTGCAACCACATTAAATATATGCCTACTGAGGTTCTTAAAGGGCTCACTATTGTAGTTAAATGTGATGTGGGTGTCAGATGTTCTGAAAAATGTATTCAAGATTCATTTTCAGCAAAATTAAAGACATGTAACCTATCGTTATTCATACTGAGACAGTAGAAATCCTAAATAAAATACCTAAAATACTATTTAAATTCAAGTGCCCAAAGTTAAACTATATGTCCAAAATTATGTGGACACAAAAACATTACTTCCAATTGAGAGTGTTAAACAACTTATTCAAGTCAAGTCAGTTGTATTTAAAAATCCATGATGCCTTAAAGCAGGGGTGTCAAACTCATTTTAGTTCAGGGGCCACATACAGCACAATTTAATCTCAAATGGGCCGGACCAGTAAAATCATAACATAATAACCTATATATAACGACAACTCCAAATTTGACCCTTCGTTTTAAGTACATTCTGAAAATGTTAAAATTTGATCTTTTTACAAAACATTATGAACAACCTGAAATTTCTTAAGAAAAAAAAGTGCAATTTCAACAATAGTATGCCTCAGTTTATCATTTACACATGTACATTACAACTTATAGATCACAGTGTATCTACAAAGGCACACAACATTTCGTCACAGGTATCTGGAACAGTATTTTACTTTTACGCCGCGGGCCGCATTGGACCCTCTGGTGGGCCGGTTTTGGCCCCCAGGCCGCATGTTTGACACCCCTGCCTTAAAGCCTCACACCTTTTTTTCACAGACACATATTGAATACTGTTACTAACAACATTAACAATGGCTCTGTTCATTTCAAGTGTCCCAGTAAGTCATGACAGTGTGACAGTGATCCAGCATACACAATATCTGGATCCAGCCATCATTCATGTTTTATTATTTACACCTGTGAGCTTATACCATGACATGACAAAATGTATTTGGTGGAAAAGACTTATGTAATGTTAAAGTTTTTCTTAATTGAAAGCAATGGTAGATGAAGTATTCACATCCTAAAGTCAAATGAGGCAATACGACATTGCAAAAAATATGCCATTGCAAACAAAGTATTTTAATATTAATTTTATTTAAGTGAAAGTATTAGTAGAAAAATAAATGTAAAGAGTTAGATTGTCAGATTATTATAGGTTATCTTATTGGAACAATATTACAAACACTTTTATGTTTGAGCAGCATTTGCTGTTGTAGTTGGTCCAGGTGGTATTCATCTAATTACTGTTGGCTCGTTTTTTAAGAATGTTTAATAAGATCTTTTGTTTTGTCTGAAAATAATGATCTAAAAATGAAGTAACTTTCTGTCTATCTGTTTGTCTGAGAAAAATAGTGCCTGTGAAATGTAATGAAGTAAAAATACAAAATGGCATAAAATTGGAACACAAATATAAAACATATATCACAAAACTTTACAAAATAAAGTGCAGCACTTGAAAAATGTACTAAGTTACTTTCCACCACTGAAAAAACCCATAAAAAACAAACTGAGACGAAAAGAGAATATAGTCTAATTCATTAATTTTGCCTTAATAGGAACTACAATTAAGAGAAACTTAAGAGTCACCATGTTCATTAGTCTCAAGCAGTTTAGTTAGCTTTTTCTTTAGTTGCAACCAAAAACTCAGAGCATCAACAAGATCACCATGTTGCAGCCTCTTCAGTCATTCAGTGTCAGAGACAATTTGTTTTTTACCACCAGCTCCCCACAGCAGATGGAAAACAGCACATTAAGGCTGATAAAGGGAGGCAATGACAGTGTTTCTACTGTTGCTCTAATCAAAGAGAGCAGACATGAGTTAGTTGGTTTATTTTGAGTAAGCCTTTCAAATCTATATGTCATAAAGACATCCTCAGGATCTGTGACAGATTCAGTCCAATTTAAAAAGAGCAAAACAACACATAACATCTCATTAATTAATAGTCTGGCTTCATATTTGCATTATCCCACCTTCGCTTCTATTGCTGTCATACAGTCTGTTTATGCAAGTCACCATGCTGTTTATGCAATTTTTAAATTGCCAAGATACTGAGGTTTTGATCATCAATGACGCACGAGAGGAACATGTTGCCTGCACACACACACACGCACACGCACACGCACACACACACACACACACACACACACACACACACACACACACACACACACACACAATGTGACAGACTGTGCAGTTGCATCTAGTTTTTCTGGGTTCACTTTGTGTCACACAGCAGGTGTAAAGAAAACTTGAGAGAGGCTGTTGTAGGGGTTGCTGTGTCCCTGTTATTTTAGATACCCTGCCAGAGACCTCTCCACCATGAACAACATGGCAACTCCTACCCAGACTGCCAACAGTCTCAGTTTGACAAGAGATGGGATACTGTCCTCTCAATGTGAATCCTGCAGGTTTGGAATTCAGTAATAAAATCCAATCCTGAAAAGATTTCTCATTAGTATTTAGCATTGCAATGTCAACAAATGCTAAACTAATTCCATCAATACATGGGTCATTCCAGAATTGGAGGACATTTCATGTCCCACATATAAATAATCTAATAATCCATGCCCAAAAAGCTAAACCATGCACTTGTTGTGTTAAATATACTTGTCTTGAAACAAAATGTATATAAAGTTGCAGAAAAAGTTGTTTAAAAATATTATTTTAAATATCAAACACCCTAAAAACAAAATTAGCATTGAATTGCAATCCTGTTACTTGCAACCCTGTTACTATAATTAGAGTAATAGGGTTGACATTCAGTAACAGGGTTGCATTTCCTTCAGTTTACTCTGTTATTTATAGTAAAATGTCATGTGTATGTATAATTTAGCATAATATAATGTATTTCTGTATTTTCCATCTATCCATCGTCTACCTCTTATCCGGGGTCGGGTCGCGGGGCAAGCAGCCACAGTAGGGAACCCCAATCCCCTTTTCCGGGCCACATCCGTCAGCTCCGACTGGGGGATCCCGAGGCGTTCCCAGACCAGTGAGGAGATATAATCTCTCCACTGAGTCCTGGGTCTTCCCCGGGGCCTCCTCCCAGCTGGACGTGCCTGGAACACCTCCCTAGGGAGGCGTCCAGGTGGCATCCTTACTAGATGCCCGAACCACCTCAATTGGCTCCTTTCAACTCAAAGGAGCAGCGGCTCTACTCCGAGTCTCTCCCGGATGGCTGAACTTCTCACCCTCTCTCTAATGGAGACACCAGACACCCGTCTGAGAAAACACATTTTGGCCGCTTTTACCCGTGATCTCGTTCTTTCGGTCATGACCCAGCCTTCATGACTATAGGTGAGGGTAGGAACGAAGATCGACGGCCCCTGCTTAATCTGTCTTGTGTCAGTCACTGTGTTGTATATCTTTAAGGTGTCAGTGGAGCTGATGGCAGTATCCAGTCAGATCGGGAGCACCTGTGCGCATAAAAGGCCCAGCATCCGCGATGCTGCTCTCTCGCTCCATGCCTGAGCCAGGAAACCCCGTTGTTTTGCTTTGTCTTTTGTTTCATGATTTGCTTCACAACACCTTACACCACATTATCCACACACATCAACATGCACATGACTGATCACTGATTATCACGTCTCATATTTTAATTTACTTCGCAATTTATGTTCTTTTGTAAATAAATCGCTCCTATATTTTGGCATTTCGTGTCCTTACCGTTTGTTTGTCATGGCCTAGAGCCTGGGTTATGACACCCAGCCTTCATGACCATAGGTGAGGGTAGGAACGAAGATCGACTGGTAAATCGAGAGCTTTGCCTTCTGGCTCAGCTCTCTTTTCGTCACAATGGTGTGGTAAAGCGAATGCCATACCTTCCCCGCTCCTCCAATTCTCCGGCCGATCTCTCGCTCCATCGTCCCCTCACTCGTGAACAAGATCCCGAGGTACTTGAACTCCTTCACTTGTGGTAAGGGCTCATTCCCTACCCGGAGTAGGCAATCCACTGGTTTCCTGCTGAGAGTCATGGCCTCAGATTTCGAGGTGCTGATCCTCATCCCAACCGCTTCACACTCGGCTGCGAACCGATCCAGTGACTGCTGAAGCTCATAGACCGATGATGCCATAATGACCACATCATCTGCAAAGAGCAGCGATGAGATCCTCAGGCCACCGAACTGCAACCCTAATACGCCTCGATATCCTGGCCATGAATATCACAAACAGGATTGGTGATAAAGCGCAGCCCTGGCGGAGGCCAACATTCACTGGGAACGAGTCCGACTTACTGCCGAGTATCCGGACACAACTCTCGCTTTGGCCGTACAGGGATTGGATGGCACTCAGAAGTAACCTCCTCACCCCATACTCCCACAGTATCACCCGGGGGACCCGGTCATACGCCTTCTCCAGATCCACAAAACACATGTAGACCGGTTGGGCGTACTCCCAGTCCCCCTCCAGGATCCTTGCGAGAGTGCAGAGTAGGTCCATTGTTCCCTGCCAGGACGGAATCCGCATTGTTCCTCTTCGATCAGAGGTTCGACTATTGGCCGAACCCTCCTTTCCAGCACCTTGGAGTAGACTTTACCAGGGAGGCTGAGAAGTGTGGTACCCCTGTAGTTGGCACACACTCTTTGGTCCCCCTTTTTGAATAGGGGAACCCGGTCTGCCACCCCTTAGGCACTGTCCCAGACTTCCACGCAATGTTTACGAGGCGTGTCCACCAAGCCAGCCCCTCCACACCCAAAGCCTTCAGCATTTCTGGACGCATCTCATCAACCCTTGGAACCTTTCCAATGTGGAGTTGTTTGTTTTTTATGTATCATTGATACTCTTCCTGTTAATCCTTCATTGGAAAATATATATAAAATATTATCAAACAACATTTCTGTGGTCCTGAGTATTTATTTGTCACATTTATGTCATGATCTACAACCAAAAGTAATGTAGCCATTCAACCCTGTTACTTTACGCAACCCTGTTACTCTAATTTCAATCCTGTTACTGTATCATTTTCTATTAAAATAACCTTAAATAATTTTCTCAGCTCACAAAAGTTTAAACTAATGTCCTTTTAATAGCTTGATTAATTATATGCATAATGTATTTGAGCAAATATTTCAAATTAAATACTGAAATTGGTAAAAAGAAATGAAAAAAGCTACTTAAATTAAACCAGTTTTATCCAAAACTACACGAGTATTTAATATAAATGTGACTTTCTTTACTTAATATTCTGCTTAGTGAGTATGTGTCACAGGGTTGCACAAAACATGGCACACAACAAATAAAACATCTAATAAAAAGTGTACATTTGATTCCTTCGCTGGGCAAATCACTTGTTTTGATGGTTTGATGTTTTTCCTAAATACATAACAAAAAATAATAAAGGTTCATTTTTCAAAAGTGTTGTCCTCCAATTCTGGAATGACCCACGTTGTATTTTGACTATATTACCTTGTGTAGATGATGTTGCATTAAAGGTAGAATGAGTAGAATTTTCTAAAATAGAACAACTATGTCAGAATTCAAACGTAAAACAGTTAACTAACAATATCAACAGAATATGAAGAGGTAACAGCGTTGACGTTATGTCAAAGACGTCTATGTATTGTATTGCAGAGATATCTAATGACATTAGCATGCTAACTGACAGTAGAGTCTTGTAATACCACTCTAGAGGTGATAGTGAGTCACTGTAGCGCCAGTCTGCCCTCAGACCAGATAGCTGCCTGACTTGCTTGTAAATATTACAGCTATGTTCCGTGTCTGTTTTATAGTTTGTTTATTGGATTACATTAAAAGTGGCAGAAACGAGAAAACCTCCCGCACCACCCCGGGAAACGGCGTAGCTTCAGTTAGCAGTTAGCTTGAGTTCAGCCACAGCACCGGGGAACTACAGACTCCCTGTTGCTCCTGTTACACAGGTGTTACGCCCCGGCTCGGCAAGGTGGGAGGAGAGGACCTGCGTGCTGCCAATCAGGGGCCGGGGATCACACATCCAATCGGCATACCTAATAGGGAAAACAACGGTGCAGACATCTACATAGCAACCCCCAACAGATACCTAAAACAGATGGATTTTTGCCGTGGCCGTAACACAGGTCCACCAGCCCGCTGTGTCTGCCGGTGCTGGGGCTTGTTCTGGCTGAGCTCGAGTGTCTTCAGTCACTGACTGGGGCTCGGTCTGACTGGCTGAGCCAAATATGCGGGTCATTTTGCCATTGACTGACTGACTCACAGGCATTACTCAGGAGTAAATGCAATACAAAGAATACATTAGAATACAATAAATATGCTAAACTACTACTACTACAACTAAAATATAAACATTAATGATTGTATTGTATTAGCGCCTTGAGATTGCTTTTAGCTTTGAAGGGTGCTTTATAAATACAATTTATTATTATTATTATTATTATTATTATTATTATTATTATTATTATTATTATTATTATTATTATTATTATTATTATTATTATTATTATTATTGTATGGACCCAGTTCAGAGGTGAAACACTCCCCCTATTTCTTTGGAGCAGGTGGCTCAGAATTATACACTGAAAGTTTAAAGCATGGACTCAGTAAATTGAACATTGGAGAAAGAAAATGGGGAATTCAGGGTTCAGTCCTAAAATATCCCATTAATGTTTATTTTAAAATAATCTAGTTTTTCAACATACAGTTCCATACAGTATGTTTAATTTATTGTCTTTTTTTTTAAATTTCACTTCATAAATACACACAGTTGATCTAAACTATATATGTTTTACACATCATTAAAAAACAGAAACTACAGAGACACACTGAACACCTGAGACTTCAAATGTTGGATACAACACTGTTACTACATTCAGACCTTTCCTACCACTCATTGTTAACGTGAAGAGGTGCACACTGATATGAACTGTAATATAAATAATATATAAATAATGCACAAAAAAGCTGCATCAAATTACACTCTAAAATTTTAGAACAATGTAAAAAGATTTGATCTATTCATCAGTGAAAATAAAATGATGTTTCCTGGAAAGAGATGTTAGTGTTTTGCAACCCGTCAACTGCACAATTATTATGGATAAATTAAATTAGGCAGTTAACATGATTCGAGAGAGTGATGAATGCGCTATGACTCTACCCAAAACCACACTTCATAGCAATCTGAAAAGCACTTGATACATATGGCAACACAACACAGACATATGAGAACTATTAAACAAACTGAATAGGTAACATGGTGATATTAAGGACATCTTAAGTGCAAGTATCATTTTACAGACTTTAAGAGGAGGCATTGATGGCTCGCTGGGAGGCGAGACTTCGACAGTGCAAGAAGACAGAGAGGGGATGGATGAAGGCGAGCAGGCTGAGCAACGTCAGACCGATGTTCACCTGCAGACACATAAAGGGAGAGAGGAGGAAGCAGTGAGAGGAGTGTTAATAAATAAACATTGTGATAAAATGAGAAGGACCAGAGCAAGTAGGTGGGATGTTGTGTACTCACATATAAAGGGTCTCCACCCAGAGGCCCATTCACCAGGGCAAAGCACGGATACTGCAGCAGAGAAAACACTGCAGACAGAGCCAGGTCCAAACCACACAGCTTCCCAAAGTGGCAAGGCGGGAAACTACACACACACACACACACACACACACACACACACACACACACACACACACAATGTGCGGAGACGGTATGGCAGTTGGCACAGCTTCTTATAAACATTTAAACATTAACGTTAGAGCAAACCGATGGCAGATCATTATGTTCAGGCTAAACAAGAGTTGGCCTAGAATAGGCCCTTGTGGGACACCAGTAGAAGACTTGATAAAAGCTGAGTGTTGATGGTATACCCTTACACACTGATTGTCTGCCAGGTATAATTTCATTAAGTTGAGTGCATTAATGGAGAAGTTAAACCTGGAGAGCTTAGTTATAAGGACATTAAGGTTAACTGTCTCAAATGCTTTCCGTACATATAAAAACATTTTTTTAAGGCTAAAGGATAACACATTACACCTATACAAACACGATTCTCTTGCAGGAACATTCTTAAGTGTAGTCCAAGACGTGTGTGCTGCGTGTGTTTGTGTGTTGATACTCACGCCACACTGAGGAAGGCTGCGTTGCCGCCAAAGAGGAAGGAGCGGTTGAGCACCTGAAGGATATAGGTGAGGTACTGAAGCAGCAGGTACGGGGTGGCGGCACACACTGAGAACAACACACACTGCACCACCGTCACGAAGAGAGAAAGCACAGAGGCGCGCAGATCTGCTTCCTGTTCACTCTCTCCTACGAACAGACACACACAAAATAAAACGCATACCTGTTCCTCCGAAGAAAAACAATGATGCTGTGCAGCCCTTTTGCATTAGTTTAATGGTTGAACAGCCATTGGTGAGGGCTTGATGAATAAAAAAAGCGAGTCAGAGATTTTTTTCAATTTCCTAATTCAAAAGTTCTCACAAAAATGGCTTATTAGTGTTCTATAAAGCATTAATAAAAGATTAATTGACCATGAAGAAATCACTTACTTAAAACTCATCAACCCCTCATAAAGTAAGCCTTATTTTGGACATTTGGTCCCAAACAATTTCTTATAATTATGTTGCTTATTACTAACAATTAAAAGGGAACATGACATGAGGTTAGTGTTGATCCATTTCAGTTAGTAATGTGACTTTCTCAATAAACATTTATTGTTTCTTCAGACATGCGAGAGCCCAGAGAGCACACATGGGACACACTGATTAGGTCTGCCAAGGCTGTGTCCTGTTGGGTTAATCACTAGTCCTTATTAACATTCGATTTTTACCTTCAGCACGAGGTTTGCCCTTTAATCTGTCCATGATGAGACCGTTCCAGGGAGCACACAAGATGCCACACAGCTGTGTTATAGCAAAGGCATTGGTGTACTGGCTCACTGCAGGGACACACAAGCAAGGACAAGATGGTTAGAGACAAAAGACTCAACAACAGTTCAACAAATCTGCCAGAATATTAGATTATATAGATATTAGTATTAGGAGGTGGCACTGGTCTGCTGATCTCTCCCAAATGGAGTTTTTCTCTTTATCCATTGCTACCCTTCACCCACTCATCTTTCGAATTTCATGCTGTCACTGTAACAAAGCCGATTACATTAAACATTGTTGTTCTCTACCGTCCTCCAGGTCCTTTGGGGGAGTTTTTGGAGGAATTGGACATTCTCCTGTCCAACATCCCTGAAAATGTCCCTCCGCTCATACTTCTCGGTGACTTCAACATCCAGTCAGAGAAGTCAACAGACTTAATATCTCCCCTATCTTATTTTGCTCTCTCCCTGTGTCCATCCACTCCTAATCACAAAGCTGCCAACCACCTCAACCTCATATTCACCAGAAACTTCTCTACCTCAAACTTCTCTGTAACCCCACTTCACATCTCTGATCACTTTTTCATATCCTACTCTCTCTCTCCCAATCTAACAACCTTATCTCCCGGAAAACTGTTCCTCTCCATCATAACCTTCGCTCCCTCTCTCCCTCTTCTCTTGCCTCAGCTGTCCTTACGGCTCTTCCTTCTCCTGACTCCTTCTCATTCATGCTTGCCAACTCTGCCACATACACTCTCATCTCTACTCTGTCCTCCTCTCTGGACTCTTTCTGGCCTCTCACCTTGCAGCAGATTCGCCAGTCCCCTCCAGCTCCCTGGTTGGATGACTCTGTGCGTGCTAACAGAACCATCCTATGAGGAGCTGAAAGAAAATGGCTGAATCAAAACACCTTGACAACCTCCTTGCCTTTCAAACTCTTCTCTTCTCTTTCTCTTCTTCTATTTCAGAAGCAAAAAGCACTTTCTTCCAACAAAAATTCAATCCTCTTTCTCCAACCCCAAAAGACTTTCTCTATCTTCTCCACCCTCCTCGATCCTCCCAGTCCCCCACCTCCTTCTTCCCTATTACCATCCCACTTTGTCAACTACTTTCTAAACAGAAGATAGATGACATACCCTCTTCATTTTCCGACTTACATCAACTGTTCACCATCCACATCACTTCCCCCCCACTCTTACCACTTTCTCCCCCCTCTCTTCAAATTAAGTTCTATCTCTCGTTATCTCTGCCCGTCCTACCACCTACCACCTGCCCTCTGGACCCTATCCCCTCTCACTTTCTCCAGTCTATTGCTCCTGAACTCCTTCCTTTTCTCACCCATCTCATCAACACTTCCTGAACAACTGGTTGCTTTCCTAACAATCTTAAGGAGGCAAGAGTGAACCCTCTCTTAAAGAAACCCTGACTCGACCCCTCTGAAGTGAACAACTACAGACCTGTCTCTCTTCTTTCTTTTCTTTCCAAAACACTTGAGCGTGCAGTCTTTAATCAACTCTCGTCTTACCTTCACCAGAACAACTTTCTCAATCCGCACCAATCTGGTTTCAAGGCAGGCCACTCAACTGAGACTGCTCTCCTTGCTGTCACTGAGGAACTTTGTGCTGCTAGAGCAGCCTCCTTCTCCTCTGTTGTCATCTTTCTGGACATTTCTGCTGCTTTTGACACAGTGAACCACCAGATCCTCCTCTACACCCTCCAAGAACTGGGAGTCTCAGGCTCTGCTCTCTCCCTGCTCGATTCCTACCTAAAGGACCGCACCTACAGGGTAACTTGGAGAGGGGCTATGTCTGACCCCTGTCAACTCACCACCGGGGTACCTCAGGGTTCCGTCCTGGGTCCCCTCCTCTTTTCGCTGTACACCAACTCAATTGGCTCTGTTATTCTCTCCCATGGCTTCTCCTACCACAGCTACGCAGATGACATTCAACTGGTTCTGTCTTTTCCCAGATCTGAAACCCAGGTGAAGGCACGGTTCTCAGCTTGTCTGGCTGATATCTCCCGGTGGATGGCCGCACATCAATTGAAACTCAACCTTGACAAGAACGAGCTCCTTTTCCTTCGGGGAAAGGGCTCTCCCATACAAGACCTTATAATCAATATCGGCACCTCTGTTGTTTCCCCGACTCGGACTGCAAGGAATCAGGGTGTGACACTGAACGACCAACTGTCCTTCAGTGCCAACATCGCTGCAATAACCTGCTCCTGCAGACACACTCTGTACAACATCAGGAGGATACGTCCTCTACTGACTCAGAAGGTGACTCAGGTTCTTGTCCATGCTCTTGTAATCTCACACCTTGACTACTGCAACTCCCTCCTGGTTGGACTGCCTAAATGTGCCATCCGACCTCTATAGCTTATCCAGAATGCAGCAGCCCGATTGGTCTTCAATCTACCCAAGTTCTCCCACACTACACTGCTTCTCCGCTCCCTTAAGTGGTGGCCCGAATCTGCTTCAAGATTCTGGTACTGGTCTACTGTGCTGTGAATGGATCAGCCCCTTCCTACATCCAGGCCATGGTTGAACCATACACCTCCGAGCGTTCACTTTGGTCTGCATCGGCCAATCGGCTCGCCACTCCCTCACTGCGAGTGGGACCCATATTCCCCTCATACAAAACCCTCCTGTTTGCTATCCTGGCTCCAAAATGGTGGAACAACCTCCCATTGATGTCAGGTCAGCAGACAGTCTTCACACCTTCCGCCACAGACTGAAAACTCCCCTGTTTCGACTGCACCTTTGCGAATGAAGAATGGGGGGTTCTGCTGTCCGCTGTCTGACGTTCGTGCGACGGGGCTGGTTCAGCTGTCTGCTACGTAGTTCTCTCCTCTCCTTTCCTCCACTCTGCGTGTGTGTGCGTGTGTGCGTGTGTGCGTGTGTGTGTGTGTGTGTGTGTGTGTGAGCGAAACAGAGGGGAGGAGGGAATGTGAATGCGCCAGGCTTGCGGAGCTCCGACATATTGATTTCTGGAAATTGACTCGCGGGCCGCACAAAGTGAGGGCGAGGGCCGCATGCGGTCTAGCCTGATCTGCAGGGTTGTCTGCTGTTTTCATATACTTCTACTGAGAAGGCTTTGTCGCTTTTTTATTGAATAAGACTCAAATGTTTCTTCTACAGCCTCTGTCAGGGATGCACTTTTCAGCCTAACCCAACTGGGATTTGTCGGAAGTTTTTAGAATTTGTTTTTAGGATTGTTAGATAGGATTAGGATTTTGAGCCAGTTGAACAGATGTGAATTTGATTTAGTATATGTAGATTGTTTTGTGTGTTGCTTATTCGGCACCGGTCTTTGTTGTCTGTTTTCTGTGGCCTTTTAAAAACGTAAATGTACGCCTGATTACATCGGGCTTATGACCTTCCCTTAACCCTCGACTCCATAGGAATGTAAAAGTTTCATATCGCGCAGCATCATTTAAAATATACTCCACGCTCCAACTGCTCTTTTTGTGCCTTTAAGCTTACTTTTCCATTTGGATCTCTTATTTTACCTTTTAAAAAGCATGACATGCAAACAGCTCTTGACGCTCTGCCTACAGCTTCAAATGAGGAGAACCTTCTTTGGATGTACGGCTGATGACCTCTGAGATGATATCACTTGGCTGTATGTCACCTTCATCCTTATTATTGTCATCATTGTTCTCTTCTTTAGAACTTCTCATTACCTTTTTAATCCAATCCTCTTCCTTGAACAATGTCCTCAAATTCCACACATTTGGGCATGGACCAGTTACATGGATCATCTTTTTTATCTTCAAGAAGTGGTGATATTTCGTCATTAAGCTCTAATTTTCTTAAACTTCCCAAACATAGTTCTTCTTTACTCACTTCAGCATTAGCTTGATTTTTCTTAAAGATTTCAATCTGCTTCCGTTTACAAGTGAGCTGAGCTAGCTTGCCTTTTCTCTCATTCTCAAGACTTCAGTTTTTCTTCTCCAGTTTTTGCCTGGGCTTTGGCATCCTCTTCTGGCTGTCTGTTGTAATTTACATTTCCTGCGGTGGCACTCTCTTCTTAAGTTTTTAATACACACAAACATATTTTCTCCAAAACGACAGCTTCTCACTCTTCTACAATATTTGGACAGAGATTTTCAAGAGTTTAAACTTTAACTAATGACCACTGCAGCTTAATTGCATTACAGTTTCAGGTTGAACAGACCAGGTGTAGATAATGAAATGAATGACGGCTGAATTCCATTTAGCTGCATGCTTTGATTTGAGCTTCCTGGTATCGTGCATGCTTGCTCACTGTCAGTCTCACTGGGACACTTAATCTTACTCAAATACTCATGTACAAACTCACATATATAATGTACTGTAGAAAATACATATTTAATCATTTTAATTTGCTGGAAAATAATACTGGAAAATATCAAATTGAGTAGAAAATATAATGTTGATTTTATTTGTGATAAACAATTTGAATGAATTGATTACTCGGACCGGTAACGTTGTGATGAAGAGAAGATGTATTGCTTAACTTCAGTGTGAACGATCTGCTGGTAATGGCGTACTTAATCCTTAGTTTAGTAGGCAGTACGTTTGTATGCAACTTTGAACACAGCCTTTGATTAATGTTAATGTTGATCTGTGTGCCCACTTGAGGGTCCAAGCATATAGTTGCTTTAATAAAACTCTCAAGTCCACGTTCTTTGTTTCAACCGTTTACTGGAAAACCTTCGTTCAAAATGAAAAATAGTAACAAAATTCTACTACACAAGCATGATGACAAACCGTAAGCTCGGTCAAAGACTAGTGTGCCCTCAAGGCTCCATAGCTTCATCTAACAAGCAAGCACAGCATTTTATAGCTTTTAACCAATCAGAAGCCAGGGCTGACTGCGGACATTATTGGTCCCAATAAAGCAAACTGCAATGAAACCATGGAGCTGCTTATCTTTAGAAAATCAGATACAGCAAAATATAAGTTATTTATAACTACTTCTCTATTGCAAAAATGGCTCTAACCGTGTGTGTGTGTGTGTGTGTGTGTATGTGTGTGTGTGTGTGTGTGTGTGTGTGTGTATGTGTGTGTGTGTGTGTGTGTGTGTGTGTGTGTGTGTGTATGTGTGTGTGTACCTAGTGAAGGCTCTCCCTCCGTCAGCCGCTGCAACATGGGGTTGAGGGTGCCGATGAAGAAGTAATGTCTGAGTTGCATCACCGACAGCCAAAGCACGTGCCACACAAAGAGCCTGGACATCACACACTCACGGAAACTCTTCTCTGAGAGAGACGAGTAAAGAACAAAGATGAAGAAAATAGGATTCTTATTACTTTATTCTGTAATATTAAACCATGTTACCACAGTAAACCACAGTAAAGTGAACAAACCTTGTTTCATAGGGACGTCCTTGTTGAGGGACGTTTCCTCTGTCGTCTTCAGTGAGTTACCATTCACTGTTGTCAGCTCTGAGATCAGAGTCTTTGATTTACCGCAGGTCATCCTGGCAAAGGTCAAAGGTCACAATGTGTGAGCTACAGACTGAGGGCATTGTGGGAGTTCTTTGATAATTATTTATGCATTTTCACTCAGACTTTACATCCACACCCAAAACGTCCTGCTTGCTTGAGTATACTGACTTTTACTGTAAACTGCAGTGCTCTGTTGCATTTTCAAGCACTTCTAGCAAAGAGCACATACCAGAAGGTGTTCTGCAATAGAGTCCTCCAAAGCTTAAAATAATTTTATTTTTAATTTCCCAACACTCCCATCTCTCAAAGACACAATATCTGTTATGTATATGAAACTTCATCTGTGCAGATGGCATTTCTTGATGCAGCAGAATGAGAATCTGGTTTATTGCCACATTCTCACATGAATTAATTTTTTGGAATATGTAGAACTCTTTAAAATGCATTCAGAGAGGCGTGGCAGGCTGATCTGAAAGTACAATTTAGAGGTCAGAATTATTCTCAAGAATACATTCATCAATATTTGCCGCACATGACCTCATTCAATTTAAGGTGGCACACAGACTTCATCTGTCTAAAGTCTGAATCTCAAAGATGTATCCATCGGTTGATGATTCTTATAATAGATTTTAAAATTCACCTACAACATTTTAATGCATCATTTTTTAATTTTAATTTTAATTTTTATTAGTATGTATTTATTAAGGGGTTTAATAGAGTGGGTTCTGTAATAGGTTTTATTAGTACATAATTGTAGTAGGTTTTAGTAAGTATATGGTTTGTATTATGAATATATATATATATATATATATATATATATATATATATATATATATATATATATATGTAATATTCAATCATGATCAATGTAAGTGTGAGAGAACAGCCTCTGTAAACATTTGGAGAATGGCGTGCAAAACAGTATTAGTGGGGGGAAAAGTGAAGAGTGAGTCTCCCAGTTCAACCTCATAGAATGGTAGAGTTGTGAGGCCCTGGGTATATGATGAGGGTGAGATAAACAGGCCAGGCACCTGCTACAATGGCAGAGCTAACTGGAGAAGAGACCCAGAGACACACGTGTAGGGGACAGAACAGCCATACCATGTGATGAGTCAGAGGGCATAGGCCAGAATATGTCAGGTTGATTTACTAAACTCAGTACCACTGCACAACCTTTTAGAATACAGCCTTGGTTTCACCATGTGAACTAAGGTATAAAGAGGGGAGCAAGATCAGTACTTGGTCAGTGCGCAGCTGGCTGGGTACTCAGAGTTTGTTATGTACTTACGTGTGTAATAAACTCCACTTGTAACTAACTTTGGACTTCTCCAGTGATCTTCTTTTCTCGGATAGAGATCGTTTTTCTGACTAAGTATTATGTTATAGAGACTGAGTTATACTAGATTTGCGGTAGTTTAAATAAGTTAAAGTAAATATTAGTGGTAGGAGTCCAGTCTTCTTCACTGGCCCAGAGGACAGATTTTTATCCACAATAGTTTCTTGGAGATTTGTACCCGTATGTGTAGTCTTCAGGCAGCGGGTAGGGAATGTGGTCTCTGGGAAGCAGGAAGAAAGTCCTGAGCAGGTGAATGACGCTGCAGGCGGACATGAACAGGAAGGAGGAGCGGAGAGAGACGCCAGCCTCACGTAACAGCTGCAGGAGAAGACCACAAGATCATCGTTACAACATGAGATGGTACAAATATATTTCACAATGAGAGCAGTGTGTGAATGTTTCTCACCTTGATGACAAGGAAGAGTGCTGAGGAAGAGTCAACGGCCCCGTTGTAGAGAGTGATGACGGTGGAGCGACATGAGCCGAACAGGTTTCCTACCTTTAGGAAAGAAGTTTTATTAAAACAGATTTAGAGTACGTGTCTACGTGTCTGTATGTTTTTTTCCTTCCTTTTTATATGTCTACTTTTCTCCCATTTAATTTCAAATTAGTTCTTGACGAGTTGAATTGCCTGTTTGAACATGAGGATGTTTTTTTTGTATTCACAGCTACACCATTCAAATGTCACAGTTTAGGGATTTCTTTTTTTCCTGAACAAGATCTTGAGCTTGGTCTGAGAAAAGCCCCGCAGCCAAAAAAAAAGGTCACTGAGGGCAGTGACCGCTGACAGTAACGTGAATTGCGCATCACTTGCAGCTGTTATCTGCCCCCTCTCCGATTCACATCTCGCCCATAAAGTTTTGCAAAAATAGAAGGATTGTATTGTTGATTTATCTAATTAATGTAGTTCTCAATTAATTGACTTAAAGCTTAACCATGTCATGTGATATGTGATCAACTTTAAGAACAAATATTTACTGGGACCACCACAGAAAATTACAGATGAACATTTAATATCCAGGAATATACATTATAGACACCACTGACAATCCCTGCCATCAACAATTTGGCAACACTTTAGCACATTGACCATACACGACCGACTAGACATAGACTTTGGATTAGTTATCTGGTGAACACTCAGCTTTCCTCAACCTTTTAGCAAAAATGCTTAACATGTCTTGCATCCAGCTTTTCCAGTTTGAGGATTTGCTGCTTTTCTCCTTTTACAATTATGGTGAATTCAATATTTTTGGGGTTTCTGACTTTTAGATGGTTTTAGATGGTAATCTTTTAAATCTTTCAAATCCAAAAACTGCTTCAGTACCTGCATGTTGGTTATTACAAACACAATGTCACCCACTGACAGGAGGGACACAGCTGGGAACAGCAGGTTGGAGAAAGCTGATGGGAAAATAAAAATGAGCATCCACAGCTGTTACTTGTCAGTATTTCTTTAGGCAATGAGGAACAGAACAAAAAGACAGATAAATGTTCCACACCTGCAGTCGAGAAGGCCACCATCAAGGTCCCCATGGTGTAAAGAAATCTGGTGGGAAAAATAAATTCCAGTACTGTGTCATTTTATTGGCATGAGCGCAAGAGTGATGCTTTCAATGACAAGATAAAGACAAAACAATGGAAGATTTCTCTCAAAAGGTATCAAAAATCAATACACTTTCAGCAACTAAAAGAAAAAAAGTGACATTCAATATAATAACATCAAAGTAAACTGTGGCAATAAGTGAAAGACTCAAATGCAAACAGTCGACGCAGCAGGGTACTGGTTCAGGTGGCTTGAAAGCAAACACAAGATTATGCAACATTGTAACTACAAGGAACTAGCAGAGGAACAAGGATCTGGGCCGGTATATACAGAGAGGATGTTGATGATGAGGGTGGGCGGGGAAGAGCAAGGCAACTGCAGAGCAGATGAGGGAAGTGGAAACAGGTGGGAAGATGGGTGGGGCAGTCAGGTGATCGGCAAAGTGTGGACTTAGAACATCAGGTGGATGGATGGAAAATAGTAATGAAGGAGCATGGAATTAGAAATGTGTGTATATATATATATATAAACTTTAAGTAATTCATATATTGTTGGACTTACATTCCAAAAAGCCGAGCCACTGTTGTACCAAACCGGTCTAAGAGGAAACCAGTGGGCAGTGTCAGGAAACTGAACAGAAAGGAGGCGATGGTGAAAACAAGAGAGAACTGTTCATCCTGTCCACTACAATCTGTGGACACATCAAACATAAAGAAAGAGAGCGCCAAGGTTGTGAAATATTTGGTTAAACAGGATACACTTAAGATCAGAGAGGCCTGTAAAGAGAGATGTAATAAAAAAAACTTTTTATGCAAGCATATCATCTGTTTAACCAAAGGTGACATTGAAGGTGACATTGAAGGTCAGAGAGCCCAGCATCAAGTTGTAATTGATTATTTAAGCTGACCTCTTATTTGTCACCTGTTATTAAACAGATGACAATAAATGTCAGAGAGGCCTTCATAAACAGTTGAAATTTATTTTAGAAATTGAGGTTCGTAGAAAGTAGTGGAGATGAGGATATCAAACTGACCTAAGACCTGCGTTGCATTGACTCCTGTGGTGTTGACGCACAGAGAGCTGAAGTAGCCCTCCGTCTTCAGGACAAAAACAAGAGAAGCCCATCCGAACAAGGTTCCAGCAAAACACAGACACTCCAACAGACCCGAAGCAAAGGTGAGGCAATGTTTCACCTTCAAGCTGTTCCCAAGACGTGACATGGTGCCTTACACACACACACACACACACACACACACACACACACACACACACACACACACACACACACACACACACACACACACACACACACACACACACAGGCAGACAATTAACAAACAATATATTTTCACCTGCATGGACATAGACACACAGGTGGCTCCTGTCACTGAACCTGCTTTACAAAGAACATAAATATTATTCCGATACATTTAGAGAGGACTACATGTTGACATGAGTCTGACATTTTTATATTAAAAGAACCTGTACTGCACGACATCAATGAAAATGTACAAACATGACTTGACTAAAAAAGTAACCTCCTGTGAAGCAACACAAAATAAACAGTTGTAAAGTTGTAATATTCTCCAGTCTACTACTGTCTAGTACTCACAGTTCAGCCTCTGTAGCTCTCCCCAAATGTTCTCACAAACCACACCTCTGTACTCTTGCTCCACTCTTTCTTTATACAGGCCAGCTCGTCCTCCCTTTTCCTCACCAGTTCCCTCCTTCTCCTCACTCCCTGATAAGAAAATCTGCATCTTGCTCTGCGTGTCATTGCTGGATGTATTGGCACAAAGCATTGTAGTTTTGGATACTGGGGAATAAAAGTCTGCATTCCTCGGTCTCAGCTGCGAAGACTTTCCACACTCTTTTTCAAATCTGTCTCTCGCAGGTCCCCGAATCATTTGGGAGTGTGTTAAATGGCTGGATTACTCATTTAATAAACTATAACATAGAGCATTTTAATATGCAGCTCAGCATTGTTACTTTGCTGAGTCCTGTGTCTGTTGTGGAACTTTTCCTGCTTTACTCTGGAGAGATGTATATAAAGTCAAATAAATGGCGATAGAGACAGAGTTGTCTTTGTACATTTATTTGAGATCTCAAAGACACCAGTCCTACAGAGCACTGATGTAGTCTGCAGGAGGCTGCAGATTGAAAGAGAACACACAGACTTTTTATACAAACTTGGTTTGGTGACTAGGTGATAAAAAGCAACAGGGGACAGGGCCAAACTGCCTTTTGATTTTTGTAAGGTAACAGTTATGTAAACACTAAAGGAAGTGGTACACTCAATATTCTGTCTCAGTGAGTTTATCAGTTTAATCAGGGTGTTAATTAATGATGAAAGGAACATCTGTGTCCTGTCTTCTAAATGACATCCCCATATTAACATGAAATGGCAGTTGGCTTGCTTGACAAAGGGAACTTGTACATTATTTAAACAGTAGACATTTAAATTGCTATTACATGTCTTACTTTAGTCTGAAGTATGTTAAAGTTTGTAAGACAGTGGGAGTGTAACTTTAAAGATTATAACTTGGCAGGAGATTGCAATCTTTAAATAGATCCATTAAAGCAGAACCTAATTGTTTATGGTTGTGTTATATTTATGTCTTTGTAAGCTGTTTTGGTGTTTAGCAATATGTATTTGTAATAGTCCATTTTTATAATATGTTTGTACAAAGGGAATCTTTTTTACCTTTTTCAGTTTTTTATTAATGCTCTGATGACTCAAACAAAGTAAAAGAAAACACAATTTTGACAATGTTTTGACAATAAAACTGTCATAAACATCTTCATAAAACATTTGAACACATCAGTATATAATTAAAGGAAAACATTTATTCTATAATGAAGTCTGGAGAGATATCCTGGGATGAACAACTTCTCTGATACAGTTTATTACTATGTGCAATAGACCTCCATCAACGCCCAAGAAAACTCTTAAAATCGGTACTCTGGCTCACATATTTTAACCACACATGCCCAGTCAAGCTCAGCTTTCAGACCATCATGCTGGTTGTTGTCCTCCTGCCCGTCCGCCCTGCCTCCTGTTCCCCTCCAGACTCGCTCCACTCCATTCTCCTATCCACCAGATGCTCTCATACTTTTTTCACCAGACTTCCTCTTTCACCTGCTCACCTGTTCTCACTTCCCTCATCAGTCACTCACTGTCCTGGTCCAGGCTTTCAAAATTCTGCTGCTTGTGAAATCGTCCTGCTGCCTCGACTGCCATAACTAATGGAAGTTATGGTACTTGGCCCTAAACACCTCAAAAACACATCATATAAAAACGTGTAAAAATATGTAATTTAACTCCCACATAAAACAAACTTCAAGGACTTCTTTTATCTGTAAAACTTTGCAAAAAGCAGGCACATCCTGTATAAAAAAAACTAGTCCATGCCTGTGTTACTTCTAAGCTGGACTATTGCAATTCCTTATTATCAGGCTGCCCTTATAATTCTGGCTGTAGTTTGAACTGGACTGGACTGAATGAGTTTCTCACTTTATAATGAACCATCAGCTCTGCAGTCCAAAACTGTTAAATATGTCTGGTTTGGTGTTGTCAGTATTAATAAATAACTTGTTGGTAAATGGTCCAGATGTTGCCCCTGGGTGGGGGTTTGATGAATTAAAGATAAGCTAAAAGGATAACGTTTTTCAAGGACAATTAATATGAACCATAATAATATTTCCCAATTTCCCAATCCAAAGGTTGTCCTAAAAAAACCTTCATAACATAAGCCATGTTTTGGAAATATGGTCACAGCTCTCAAAGTAAAACCTTTTTAGTTTTGTATACTAAATATTAAAGGGAACATGACATGCCGTGCATTTGGACCGCTATTTATCCATAACAGTTAGTAATGGGACTTTCTCAATAGATATTTATTGTATCTTTAGACATGCTAGAGCCCAGAGGGCACACCTGAGAGTCACCTGCACAGTCTGTAAAGCACACTGAGGCAAATGTATAATTTGTGATATTGGGCTATATAAATAAATGTTATTTTATTTTATTTGACCTGGGACACACTGATTAGGTCTGCCAGGCTGTGTCCCTTTGGGTTAATTACTCGTCTTTATCAGCATTACATTTTTACCTTCAGCACGAGGTTTTCCCTTTAGTCTGTCCATGATAACACCGTTCCAGGGAGCACACAAGATGCCACACAGCTGTGTTAAAGCAAAAGCATTAGTGTACGTACGCATCAGTGACGCGGCTTTCCAATGTGGAAGCATTCGCCCTCCAAACAACCGGGCTGTCATGTGCAGAACTCCTCCGTCGCACCAGACAAACTCAACAATGGAGGTGGCTGGTATGTATATTTATTTCAACGTCTGTCCAAGGACTTTTGTTCTTCTCCATGTTGTCCTCCATAGGGCTTTGCTAGTAGCATAATGGAACTTCTGTCATTGTGGATTTGACGTTGTCCTGGTGTGTTGCAAAAAACACTTATGATCATATCTGTCAACCCTCCCGTTTTAAAACTTTATGCAAGTACCAAATGAGAGGAGACCTTCCCTTATTTAATAAAAGCAGAGTCGGGCAAACTCGTACTTTTTGTAAAGTGTGCCATTCAGATGTTAGCATCGAACACGGTGGAATAAGCGGTGTTTGTCAGCATGAAACATCGTCCAAGCACAAGCAAGCCAAGCCAAGAGGCACAAAACCTACACTGTCAATGACCAGACCAAGTGACCAAAGCTGAGGGGAAGATGTCGATGCTTTGCGCCAAAGGTAATGTAGCCTTCAGCTTCTGCGATGATTTCAGTCGCAGTGTAGCGGACATGTTTCCGACTCTGCCATCGCAAGGAAGTCCTCGTCGGGAGAAACGAAAGCCACACAACTCATCCATCATCAAATAAATTGATGATAATAACTCATCATGTCACATGTCTGTACAAGTAATACATACTTTAAATAAACATGTATTTCCTGAATGTATATACCTGTCCCTTATGTGTTTACATTTACATTGGTGGCTGTTAAAATATGGGCGGAGTCCGGCAAAAGATTTCCCTTATTTTGAAAATCCAATGTTGACAGGTATGCTTATGATCCATACTAAGACGCATCTGTAGAAATCATTGGAAGTTCATTTCAAAGCAGCTAGAAATGTGGTTTGGATCTGATTTGCAAACATCACATTTCATTAGATGTTTTGCTGTCCAGACTTTCTAAAATCAATCTAGATATGCAAAAAAATAATTTTGGGCAGTCTGAAAAGGTCTATGAGATAACAGTCTGTTAGAAAGATATTCTTAAAGAAACCCACGAAGTCAGGTTTAAAATCAAATAAGGGTTTTAATCAATATTCTTGCAAGGAGCTGAGTTTATACATACACAAGATGATCAAACTCATACATACAGGTTGTAATGCTATCGTGTTACTCAAAGGAGTGACTGTCCCCTCCGAGATATATATATATATGCAGCCACCCAGCCCCTATATAATGTAAATGTAAATACATAAAGGACGGGTATATACATTCAGGAAAGAGGTAATGTCTGAGCTGCATCACCAAAAGCCAAACAGTGTGCCACACAAAGAGCCTGGACATCAAACACTCACGGAAACTCTTCTCTGAGAGAGATGAGGGGAGACCACAGAGATGGATAAGTTACATTTTACAATGTATTAATCCATGCCACAGTAAAATGAACAGACCTTGTTTCACAAAGACGTCCTCGACTTCCTCTGCCGTCGTCTGTGAGTTACCATTTGCTGTTATGTGCTCTAAGATCAGACTTTTTGATTTGCTGCAGGTTATCCTGACAAAGGTCAAAGGTCACAGTG
The DNA here is from genome assembly GCF_900634415.1 of Cottoperca gobio. Classification (NCBI taxonomy): domain Eukaryota; kingdom Metazoa; phylum Chordata; class Actinopteri; order Perciformes; family Bovichtidae; genus Cottoperca; species Cottoperca gobio. The sequence goes on from NC_041364.1 coordinate 11,843,224, forward strand.
GGTTAGCCACAAATGTTCTTTGATAATTATTTACTTAACAAATTAAGTTTAAGTAATGTGGAACGATGATGATGTGAAAATGAAATGTGTTGGTAAGATATTAAACATGTGATTGTTTTTGCAAGAAACTTTAATTTGACAGTTGTTTGTTTGCCATTCAATATTTGCAAGTGAATTTATTAACTGTTAACCTCTTACAGTGTGGGGTAATTTACCAGAAAATACCTAAAAACGACAAGAAAATAACATTTGTAAAAAAGAAAAACATTGAAGTAGCATATCTACTTGTTCAGAATTTCATTGGCTACACGATACGTCAGTCACCGGGAGACTTGGTTGGTATTAGCTCGGTCTGTAAACAAAAGAAGAGGGGCTGGCACTTCCTTATCAAGTTGACACTCATTGGCTATTGAAGGCTGTAGATAAGGCATGGAAGCTCCTATTGGCTCAAATGAGGTGTCAATCAATAGCTTAGAGTGCGGTAGCCATTTTGGATCATCATAGTCATGGTATCAGTGCTACATGCACGGGAAATAAAGTTTTTACCAGTATAAACGGAAAATAACACACATCGATCAGCTGATTTCAAAGATTGCAACAGCTTTTCATGGGCATTTATGATGTGATGATGTTGACGATCAATATATTTTTACTGGAATCGATCTATTGGACATTTGGCAATGACACAGGAGGGTTTTTGTTGGATTATTACTGATTACAGGATTATGCTGAGGCTTCATGGGTGAGTTGGCTCAATGTTATGATTTTGATTTTGCTTGCTAGTTTGAGGAGCTGTTTGTATCTGCTGTTGTGGTTGTGATCTCAGAACCTTTTTGCTCACTAAATAGACGAGATACTAAGCTTTGTAACGATGTATGCATTGATACAACCTCTGTGAAAATGTAACGAAACACACGACCCGCTGGCGGGCCGCTCACACGGTAAGAAATACATTCTAGTATTTCTTATGTAGGCTAATAGACTGATTTTTTACAGGCTCTGAGGATCCCTAGGGGGTCACTGACCTCTTGTTGAAGACCCATGCTCTACAGGAAATCTATTCAAGTGTAAGTTTTCCTCATGAGAATTAAGCTCCTCTGTTGCTCTCTCTGCAGGTGGACAGTCTCTGTGGCTGTTGCTGGTGAAGCCACACTCTATATAAGTAATGTAAATAAACTGACTCATTAACAGAAGTGTTTTTCTGGGGTTGAAATGTGTTGCTCTTGAACTTTTAAAACATCTACCAGGTTGTCCTTCCAGGTGTGTGAACCCCAGTCAGATTGATTTGTTCACAGTCTGCTAGTGGAGGTGTGGATTCAACAGGTTAATTATATCAAATGGAAACCTAATTCAGTTTACTCCAGTTAAATACTTTTAATTTGAAGTTTATACATATACATGCAAATTCAATTAAAATAAAAACACAATGGACACAAGAAGATAGACAATGTTTAACCCTCATGAGGACAAAATATATTTACATATTTACCAACGGTCCTGATGGTTGCCTTATGTGGTCATGTTTTACAGCTACTTTATCCTCGTTGTTTTGCAGGCATAACATGCATTTATTTACCAACGATTCAGTAACGACAGTGATTTATGACAATGAATCACATGATTCATAGGTCCTTACCTTCAGACAAGAAAATGGCTTTCAACAGTTCGATTAGTTTCCCGGGAAGATAAAAACCTCTATGTTTCCACGTTCAACCAAAGACATGGGTCACTCCAAACACATATCGTGAATCAGTATAAAGAGAAGCAGTCTGGCTCTCAGCTAAAAATACAGGCATGTGTTAGTAGATACAACTCAGATTGTTGATCAGATTGTTGATGTTCCATCAGGCCGACGATTCATCTGTGTCTATAGTGACAGCATAACCTTTAATTTAATGGGTGTTTGAGGGTGTCATTGCTGAGCCATCACAAAATAAAATGTAATCAACATTTGGAATAGGAGTTTGCATCCACTCAAGCCTAGGTGATGTAACTGTTTATTAGTGTTTCATAATCACACATAATTAACTCATCATCCAAATATATTAATGGGAGTAACGTAGTTGGGTGTAAAGGTGAGGCTCTATGAACATAAATGTTAGAGCTGGGCAGAATGGTTACGTTGTAGCTGGATCTAAGTGCAGCTGTTATGTGTTGGGAGCAGAAGTTATCATAATATTTATTACAGCATCAGGAACACAAACTTGACATTTAGAGCCCATAAAAAAGGGGCTGATTTCCCCATTTCTATTAGGATAGATTACTGCAACAGCTTGCAAACAGGCTGGTAGCAGAATAGAAAGCCACTGCGCAGTAATACATTCAGCAGCTCATCTTTAGGAAGTCTTGCCGACACCTTCGTCCTCAGTTTGCACCACTGAACTGAATCAAAGCAAGACCAGTTGGACCAAAACCAAAGTGTGTTAGTGTGCCAAATGCCTTTTTAGCATTCAGTCACATTGCTACTGCTGTATGCTAAAGTGATGTAGATCTAAACATGACATGGAAACGTCTCCTCATATTGGAGGCATGAAGGCCAGCAATGAAACCCACCCGGTTTATGTGAATTATAGAAGGAACCACTTTTTTGAGGCACATTGCCTTCAAGCATCAAGCATCTTCCCAAATATTTGGATGAACCTAAATGCTTGAATTAACCTATACGTGCCAAAATAAAAGTCTCCACTCAATTCACATGATATTTTACAGAGATGCATAATGTCCAGTTTACAATATAGAGCAACAACATGCCACTATTACACACTCTGCTAGCACTGCACTCATTTTCACCTTGTCTAATCTTTTACTTGTGAAATTGGATTAATGTGAAAACTCAATGTTGTTTTAATAACCAAGTGTGTTGAATAGTTGCCTTGCTGAGGTATGCAGACTTCTTGTCTCTCATTCTAACTTTTAACCTATTTTTAACTTTTAACTTAACTTATGTTTACCTTCTCAGAGGATAAAGAAAAGACAATTGTGAGTTTTTCCTCTGGAGAAGCCTGTAGCATCATGGGAAGTCATGAGTTACTGCAGCACACTTTCTGACGGGCTGTGTGTGATCAGGCCGATGGATGCTTTGTACATAAACACCCAGTGGTGACAAGCAGAGCAAAATGCAGATTTTCTTATTGGGGAGGGAGGAGAGGGAGGGAACTGGTGAGGAAAAGGAAGGACGAGCTGGCCTGTATAAAGAAAGAGTACAGAGGTGTGGTTTGTGAGAACATTTGGGGAGAGCTACAGAGGCTGAACTGTGAGTACTAGACAGTAGTAGACTGGAGAATATTACAACTTAACTGCATGTTTTTAGTGGCTTCACAGGAGATTACTTTGTTAAAAAGTCATGTTTGTACATTTTAATTGATTCACTTTGATGTTAAAATGGGAGTCTTATGACCTACCATTGTCTCAACAAAGATAACGTGTTCCTGTTATCCGATGAATCTGAATCTATGCAGAACAGGACTGACCTACTGGCCGGGACTCAAGCAGGACATTTTATGCCTGGATGTTTTAGCTTATGTTTAAGATTTTCCATATAAGTGCTTTTGACGTGCCATGCAAGTTGTTTTTTTATATTTTAAAAGGTAATTTTTTTAAAAGGTGCAATGTGTAATTCTGAGCCACCTGCTCCAAATAAATAGAAGAGCAGTATTTCATCTCTTCTACTGGGTCCATACAATCTAAATTCATCAATCATCAAAACCATCAGTTATTAATTAAAAAAACAACTAGTGTAAGTCAGTGACGTGCGGTGAGGTTCATGGCTGGTGAGGCACTGACTCTTTCAGAGGCAGATTTACAAATATATGAACCCAACACACAGGTATGGTACATATTTAGCCAAAAAATAAGCTACATGTATAGCAGCTCAGAGAGGTATTTGCTCTGCACCCTCCATTTGTTCAAAATTTTCTGTCGCAATTCCACAAATCATTCTCCTTCAATACAATTTAAACATAGAGTGGTGTGCCAAAAAATGGATTTCAATTTTAACCTTAATCAAAACTTTCAGTTATTTTTAAAAGCTTTTTTAGTCTGATGCTTTGATAAATTTGAATACAGACAAAAAACAAAATACAATTTTATTTAAGGTCAAAATTTAAACTTTTATTTAAATATTTGATTGTTTTCTCTTTGTCAGATCCCATTTTCAATAAAAAATTGTGGTCTTACCTTTACTTAAAAAATAAGTCCATGCACCTATCCCTCTGGACAAAAATCTCCATTACTTTTTAGTATAAGTTCTCCTTATCTTCTTTTAGTTTTAAAAGTCTCCCCGTCTCAATGGAGATTATTGCCAGGGATGAAAGTCTTCCTTGATCAGTCCTATTCCGACAATATGTTTTGAGTCTTTTCAATGCCGAGAATGACCTTTCCACTGACACTGTTACAGTGAGCACCAGCTGGAGTAACTTTGTCGCCTCAGGACCAGTCTGCATCACATCCTTCTGGGCCAAAAGGTTGAGAAGCTGTCCAGGAGATTTACATTCATTCCTCACCGTTTGTGAGCTAAACAGTCCGATGAGATCAGCCTTTAGTCTAACAAAGTCAAAGAACTTAGCATATTTTGACAGGCTCTGCAGTTTGGTGTCATCAAAATGTTGTGACATTTCATTACATTTTGTACAATTGACCAAACTAAGGAAAGCTAGCTCACCGAAATGATCAAACCTAGCTGTCATTTATTGATATTGTCCAGCATGTCCCAAAGTTTGAAGCAAACCTTTTAACTCCTGCGTTGGTCTTCCATTATTTATCACCTCCTGTTTTGATTGAAAGTCCAGTTTTTAGAATTGTTTAAGCTTAGATATATCTTTGGCTGCTACAGTGCACTTGACTCTGATTTTAGCTAGCTTTTTGGCGCCAACCGTGTCTGCGTAGAAGAACAGCAGCAACACGTACCTGTGGGCTCACGTGCATGTCCGAAATTAACCTGTTTATATTTTAGTTGTAGTTGTTTGTTATATTCATTGTATTCTAAGTTTTAGAGTATTATAGTGTATTCTTTATATTGTTTCTTGTATTCTACAGCTATACATCTCTCTCTTCTAGTGTTGACATATTTACTGTGTATTTCTTCACTCCTGTGTAAACCTGTGTACACCAAGCTACTGAAACTCTGAGAGCCCATCTAAATATCACTGCTATCTCATCATCTTCACGTGTAGCTTAATCATATACGTTTACTGTGGCACTCGGGGCTCTATGGTCTGTGTAACGTTGTGTTTTGATAGTGTGAAGTAAATAAACTCCTGATTGTATTGTGTCACATTTAATGATTATCACATGTACTCGTCCACCTCAATCAAAATGTATTATTGCACAACATGTATTTCTGCACAAATGTATAATGAGCACTATATTAGTTATGAATGTGAAGCACTGTAGGTTCTCTTCAAAGAGTTTCAGGTCTACCTCCATCTCGCCACAACAAGACGGCCCACCAAGGGGCATAACCGCGCCAACATGGACCAATGAGGGACGACGACACCCTTCTGTAGAGAATATGGCAAAATGTTTATGATGTTTTTGTACCACTTTCACTTTTACCAACAGACAGCTAACTGGCTCTTTATTGATTCAGACTGTGGACTGTGGGTATTTTTTGAAATGCTGTCATCATCACTTTAAATAAATAAGTATCTTGATCAACTAGAAGTTTACTGGATTCAATTGAAAGACTATCACAGCGCCCTTTGGGCTTCAAAACCCAACAATAGTTTGTATGTTGGCTTGGCTCTAGACAGCAGAGACGAGCGAACGAATCCGGCTCGGATATGGCCGGAGTATAATCCAGCACCGCGGGTTGATGGAGGTTACTCTTTCAATAATATTTCATTCATTCATTTTTTAATTTTTTTGGCAGGTTGACTGACAAGAACCACCTGTGTGTATGTGTTTGTGTGTGTGTGAGGTGCCATGCCGGGTTTCGTGAACAGTTTGATGGTGAAACGTTGCCTCACCTTAGTGACGGGTCTGCTGGAGTGTCTGTGTTTCTCCGGAGTCGTTTTCGGATGGGCTTCTCTTGTTTTTGTCCTGAAGAAGGAGGGCTACTTCAGCTCTCTGTGCGCCAACACTACAGGCGCCAACACTACAGGAGTAAATGCAACGCAGGAATTAGGCAAGTTTCATTCAGAACTATGTATGCAGCGCTCTCTGACCTTCATTGTCACCCTTAGTTAGACAGACGACAATGAAGGTCAGAGAGGACGGCATGAAGAGTTGTAATTGATTTTAGATATCAAGGTGCTTAGAAACTGAACGCATGCATAAAGAGTTTTATTTGATTACATCTCTCTATGCAGGCCTCTCTGACCTTAATTGTCTCCTGTTTAACAAAATATTTCACAACCATGGCATGCTCTCTTTCTTTATGTTCGATGTGTCCACAGATTGCAGTGGACAGGACGAACAGTTCTCTCTTGTTTTCACCATCGCATCCTTTCTGTTTGGTTTCCTGACGCTGCCAAATGGTTTCCTCTTAGACCAGTTTGGTACAACAGTGGCTCGGCTCTTTGGAATGTAAGTCCAACAATATATGATACGTTAATGATCAGTGGATTTATAATATTACCCATGTAAAGTCTCATCAAAACAGTGACTCAGGAGAGGTATTCTGCCCGTACAGCGCGTATCCCTATGCGTAGCTAGACAGTTAGCTAACATTCAAAAGTTTTCCAATAAAGATGCAAGGTTTGCTTTCTTGACTTTACTGTTCTTCTTTTACTTTGTAAAACTGTAACAATACAGAAATAAAACACATAAGTATGCAGGCTTTACATAACATATAAGTAGCACTGTACAAACGACACACATACTACTATAAAAAGCTATCATTAGCATCACTATTAGCTAGAAATAACACAGATCACCATTAGCTAAATTAGCACACATTAAACTAGCTTCAGATCAAAAGTTACAAACTTCAAACATTCTGCACATAACACATCCAAATTGCACATGAATAACTCTCAGACAAATAGTCTCCAAGGCTTAAGCATCACAGACACGAACACAGTTTACATGGCGTCTCTGCTCCACGTGTTGATCTCCATGCTCTGTCTACAAAGATCCTTGCAAAGCAGCAAGCGCTCACTCTGACACGCCCCCAGCAAACCAACAAACCAAGGAGCGCTCACTCTGAGCCAAAAAACATGTCCCAACTCTATAAACATAGAGATATGCAGCACACTCCCCACTTGAGATAATAACATTATATCACGACAAATACAATTGAACTTGAAAGGGAATGTCCTCTGAAAACAACATATTAAGAGTTCTTTCTCTAAGACTCTGCAAGAACGACAACCATTTCTGTTACAGGCTTAAGGAACACCTTGGCTGTCCCGTCCTTCACAATCCGCATTGGCCATTCGTTCCTATAGGCTTGACTGTCTTTGAGAAGGACGACGTCTCCTTCTTTGACGTTCAGCTTGTGTCCACTTCCTGCGGCTCTGCGGAGTAGACACATACTCTCCTTTCCATCTCTTCCAAAAGGTGTCAGCAAGGCACTGAACTTTCTTCCATTGCTTTCCGAGCACTGAGCCGTATCAAAGTTTCCAGGAGGTGCTGAAACTGCACTCATTTTCTGAGTCAGGAGCATTGAGGGGTTAGAACTGCAGCTGCGGGTTCTCCTCTGATTAGAAAAGGAGAGAGTGGGGGTTGTATCGGCAGGGCGGCAGGTGAGCAGGGAGGTTCTCCTAAAATCTCTTGTGAAACACTTCTTCTAGTTCAGGCTCTGGTTCTGGCTCCACTATGACAGCTAATTCCTCAACAACTGGTTCTTTCACCACTTCCGTCTCCATTGGCACCTGTGGTTCAACATTTGCCACCTGTGGTTCAACATTTGCCACCTGTGGTTCAGCATTTGTCACCATTTCTTGACCCTCTGAAGATTCTTCTGGAGTCTCCTGTGAAGTCTCCTGTGAAGGCTCCTGTGTAGGCTCCTGTGTAGGCTCCTGTCAAGGCTCCTGTGAAGGCTCCTATGAAGGCTCCTGTGAAGGCTCCTGTGTAGGCTCCTGTGTAGGCTCCTGTGAAGGCTCCTGTGTAGGCTCCTGTGAAGGCTGCTGTGAAGGCTCCTGTGTAGGCTCCTGTGTAGGCTCCTGCGTAGGCTCCTGCGTAGGCTCCTGTGAAGGCTCCTGTGTAGGCTCCTGTGTAGGCTCCTTTTGAAGGCTCCTTTTGAAGGCTCCTGCTTTTTGCTTTAGCATGCCTGCTTCCAGGTCTGCCCTCTGTTTCATTACGTCGGCTTCTTTTTTAGCATAAGCTAATTGAGCATGAGCTGCTTTTGCCTTGGCATAGGCTTTCGTGGCTGACAAACTTGTTGCTGATGATCGCTGAAACGATCTAGAGGCTGCTCTGGATGAATATGACTTAGTATCAGAGGCTTGAGGATGTTCTTGCCACTTGGCTGTTTGATCCACAGTCTCTGATTGCTGTTCTCCACTTGCTTCTTTGTACGTGGTGGTGTCTTCATTATTATAGTTTTTCCCTGAGTGTAGACTCATATTGGCTGTGTAGTGTACTATTACTTGGACCCGCCGTGCTCTTGTCTTTTTACTATTCTGCCCTTATAGCGCGTATCCCTATGCGTAGCTAGACAGTTAGCTAACATTCATAAGTCCTCCAATAAAGATGCAAGGTTTGCTTTCTTGACTTTACTGTTCTTCTTTTACTTTGTAAAACTGTAACAATACAGAAATAAAACACATATAAGTATGCAGGCTTTACATAACATATAAGTAGCACTGTACAAACGACACACATACTACTATTAAAAGAATTAGCTATCATTTGCATCACAATTAGCTATAAATAGCACAGATCACCATTAGCTAAATTAGCACACATTAAACTAGTTTCAGACCAAAAGTTACAAACTTCAAACATTCCAACACATCCAAATTGCACATGAATAACTCTCAGACAAATAGTCTCCAAGACTCAAGCATCACAGACACGAACACAGTTTACATGGCGTCTCTGCTCCACGTGTTGATCTCCATGCTCTGTTTACAAAGATCCTTGCAAAGCAGTAAGCGCTCACTCTGAGCCAAAAAACATGTCCCAACTCTATAAACATAGAAATAGGTGGCACAAGAGGACTAAAAGCCCAACAGCTGGGTAGTTAACAGGAATGAAATGGAAAATATTGACTATTAAAGAACAACAAGAGGTTTTTCATTATTAATGAACTAATGCAAAGTGCAGTGAGAACCTCTCCTGGTTGGTTGCACTTGACTCGAGGTGTGATGGTTTAATCCAACATACATTAAATTCTTTTGTTCTTTCAGCAAAGATTTAATGCATCGCCTAACTCTGCATCATCAAATATCACATACAAATATAAAAGAAGAGTAATAACTGACAATCAAACATCAAGATTCTTCAAAGATACTTTAGTAGCACTGCAGAACAGAGAAATTCAGTCAAAGTCGGTGTGTCTCTAAACTGTGCAGACAGTAGCCAGAATTTAGCATTTCAATAAAATTAAAAAACACACTTAAATGTAATATTAATTTATTTGAATCACTTCAGACTTTCCAACCAATTTAGTTTGCTGACTTTAAAAAGGTTACCTCAAAGCAGGCTAACTCATGACATAATAAATAATATAAAATACCTTTTAGTAAACCAAACATATTTTCATTAAAGACAATTAGGCTTCTGTCCTCTTCACCTCCAGGCATGGCTGTGACTGTCTCTGCCTGTGGGCCTAAACTAATGCTGCAGTGCAAAGAGGCAATTATTGCTGTTATTTCATCTGTCTGGTATATCCGCGTGTATGGTTACGGTAAGCGCGTCATTTCCGGTTGTTAATGTTTCTGTGTTGTTGGTAGCATACTTCGGCAGCTCCAGTTTGACCCAGTTAATGTTATTATATTCTTGATCACATCGGCTAATTACCTGTCATCTATCTAAACCTATACTTGTACTTCCTAAGCACTTACAACTCTCTCCTTATCCTTTTTCTCTTAGCGACTCTCGTTAAATCCTCAATTCTTTACGCTCCTTTCGGCTCTGCTAACGTTAGCTGCTGCAGCTCGGCAGCTAGCGATGGCATCTCCCTCTTCTGCTCTCTCCTGCTCGGTGTGTTTCATGTTTAGCTATTGCTCTGCCTCCTTTAGTGATAATGGTACGTGTATTAAATGTAGTTTATACGCAGGGTTGGAGGCGAGTTTTAGAGGGATAGATGAGCGGCTCCGCACCATGGCTAGTCAGCGGTTAGCAAGTGTAGCTGTTAGCAAGCCCCCTATAGTCGGTGCGGGTCGACCAGTGGTATCTCCTGTTAGCCGTCCCCCGGCGGGACCCGAGCAGCCGGGAGACTGGGTGACTGTCCGAAAGAAGTGTTATCAGAAGCCCACGGTTCACCACCAACCGCTTGCTGTTTCTAACAGATTCTCCCCACTCAGTGACACACCAGCTGAGAAGCCAACTCTGGTTATCGGTAGCTCAATTTTGAGATACGTTCATTTTGAGACACCAGCGACGACAGTCACGTGCATTCCGGGGGCCAGAGCGGGCGACATAGAAGCACATTTGAAACTGCTGGCTAAGGCTAAACGTAAATACAGTAAGATTGTTATTCACGTCGGCGGTAATGACACGCGATTGCGTCAATCGGAGTGTACTAAAGTTAATGTGGAGTCGGTGTGTACATTTGCCAAAACAATGTCGGACTCCGTAGTTTTCTCTGGTCCTCTGCCAAATCTTTTGAATGATGACATGTTTAGCCGCATGTCATCATTCCGTCGCTGGCTCTCACGGTGGTGTCCAGATAATGATGTGGGCTTCGTAGACAATTGGCGGACTTTCTGGGGAAGGCCTGGTCTGATTAGGAGTGACGGCATCCATCCTACTTTGGCTGGAGCAGATCTCATATCCAATAATATTACACAGTCTATTAGTGGACCTAATCCATGACAACCCAGAGTTGAGACCAGGACAAAGAGTTGTAGTCTTACACACTTCTCTGTGCTTCTTTCCGGGCAGTCACCCACTCAAATCCCCATAGTGACTGTGTCTGCCCCACGACCACTGAAACTAATCAAGTCTATGGTTAACAGAAGAGGAGTTATACATGAAAACCTAATTAAAATAAACACCACCACTGCAAAAGTGCAACTAAATCAAAAAATTAAATGTGGGCTCTTAAACATCAGATCTTTATCAACGAAAGCTGGATTGGTAAATGATTTAATATCAGATAATAAGATTGATTTATTTTGTCTCACTGAAACCTGGCTGAGACATGAAGAATATGTCAGTCTAAATGAATCTACTCCACCTGGTCATATTAATACTCACATTCCTCGAGGTACTGGCCGAGGAGGTGGAGTTGGGGCCATATTTGACTCAAACCTCTTGATCAATCCTAAGCCTAAACTAAAATATAACTCTTTTGAAAGCCTTGTTCTTACGCTCTCAAACCCAACATGGAAAACAATAAAGCCAATTTTATTTGTTACTGTGTACCGCCCTCCTGGTCCGTACTCTGAATTTCTATCTGAATTCTCAGAATTTTTATCAAATTTAGTCCTTAAAACAGATAAAGTAATTATTGTAGGTGACTTTAATATTCATGTGGATGTTGATAGTGACAGCCTTAATAATGCATTTATCTCAATATTAGATTCAATTGGGTTCAGTCAGAATGTACATGAACCAACTCACTGTTTAAACCACACTCTGGACCTTGTTCTGGGATATGGTGTTGAAATTGAAAGTTTATCAGTGTGTCCACATAATCCTCTTTTATCAGACCATTTTTTAATAACTTTTGAAGTCCTGTTACTGGACTACAAGCCAGTAGGCAAAATATCCTACGCTCGATGTTTATCTGAAAGTGCTGTGACTAAATTTAAGGAAGTGATTCCATCAGCACTTGATTCAATACCAGGACTCAATATCAATATAACAGAGGACTCCAATGCTAACTTTAGTCCCTCCCAAATTAATCATCTTGTTGATAGCGCTGCAGCCTCACTGCGAATAACACTCGACTCTGTCGCTCCTCTTAAGAAGAAGATCATAAAACAGAAAAAGAAAGCTCCATGGCTTAATTTACAAATCCGCAAACTAAAACAAAAGTCGAGAAATCTTGAAAGTAAATGGCGTTCCACTAAATTGGAAGAATCTCGTTTAGTCTGGTTAGATCATCTTAAAACGTATAAGAAGGCTCTCCGTAATGCCAGAGCAGCTTATTACTCTTCCTTAATAGAAGAAAATAAGAACAACCCCAGGTTTCTTTTCAGCACTGTAGCCAGGCTGACAGAGAGCCACAGCTCTACAGAGCCTTCTGTTCCTATATCTCTCAGTAGTGACGACTTTATGAGTTTCTTTAACGATAAAATTATAATTATTAGAGACAAAATTAATCTCCTCCTGACCTCAATTGGTAATGACTTAACTTCAACTGTTGGAATTTTAAAAACATCTGTAACTCCTGAAATATATCTAGACTGTTTTACTCCAATCAACCTTAACCAACTAACTTCAACAATCTCATCGTCTAAGCCATCAACCTGTCTTTTAGACCCGATTCCAACTAAACTGTTTAAAGAAGTTTTACCCTTAATTAACACTTCGTTATTAAATATGATCAACCTGTCTTTATTATCTGGCTACGTACCAAAATCCTTTAAAGTAGCTGTAATAAAACCACTTCTTAAAAAGCCTGGTCTTGATCCAGAGATTTTAGCCAACTATAGGCCGATATCTAATCTTCCCTTTCTCGCTAAAATCCTTGAGAAAGCAGTCGCAAAACAGTTGTGTGACTTTTTACATAATAATAGTTTATTTGAGGTTTTTCAATCTGGATTTAGAGTTCATCATAGCACAGAGACGGCACTGGTGAAAGTTACCAATGACCTTCTATTGGCTTCAGACAAAGGACTCGTCTCTGTTCTTGTCTTGTTAGACCTCAGTGCTGCTTTCGACACTGTTGATCATGACATTCTACTACAGAGACTGGAACATTGTGTTGGCATAAGAGGAACCGCACTAAGCTGGTTCAAGTCCTATTTATCTGAGCGATCTCAATTTGTACTTGTTAACGATAAATCCTCCATGACAGCCAAAGTCAGTCTCGGAGTTCCGCAGGGTTCTGTACTTGGACCGATTCTATTCACCTTATATATGCTTCCTTTGGGCAATATTATAAGGAACCACTCTATAAACTTTCATTGTTATGCGGATGATACCCAATTATATCTATCAATTAAACCAGATGAAACCAATCAATTGGCTAAACTTCAAGCATGCCTTAAGGACATAAAAACTTGGATGTCTAGCAACTTTTTGATGTTAAACACAGACAAAACTGAAGTTATTATACTTGGCCCTAAACGCCTCCGAAACGCATTTTCTAATGACATAGAAGCTCTGGATGGCATTAACTTGGCCTCCAGCACCACTGTAAGGAATCTTGGCGTCATCTTTGATCAAGATCTGTCGTTTAACTCCCACATAAAACAAATCTCAAGGACTGCCTTCTTTCATCTACGTAACATTGCAAAAATAAGACACATCCTGTCTCAAAATGATGCAGAAAAACTAGTCCATGCATTTGTTACTTCAAGGCTGGATTACTGCAACTCATTGTTATCAGGTTGTCCAAAAAAGTCGGTTAAGACTCTTCAGTTGATCCAAAATGCAGCGGCACGTGTATTGACTAGAACAAGGAAATGGGATCATATTACTCCTGTATTAGCTGCTCTGCACTGGCTCCCGGTAAAATACAGAATAGAATTCAAAATCCTTCTCCTGACTTACAAATCAATTAAAGGTCAGGCTCCAGCATATCTTAAAGATCTCATAGTACCTTATAAACCAACTAGAGCATTACGCTCCCAGACTGCAGGGTTACTTGTGGTTCCTAGAGTCTCTAAGAGTACAATGGGAGCCAGAGCCTTCAGCTATCAAGCTCCTCTCCAGTGGAACCAGCTTCCAGTTTGTGTTCGGGAGGCAGACACACTCTCCACATTTAAGAGTAGGCTAAAGACTTTCCTTTTTGATAAAGCTTATAGTTAGGGCTGGCTCAGGTTTGCCCTGGATCAGCCCCTAGTTATGCTGCTATAGGCTTAGACTGCCGGGGGACACCTCCCTGCTCTCTTCCTTCTCTCCCTCTCTCTTCTTCTCCCTCTCTTCTTCTCCCTCTCTATCTGTATGCATTTATGTAAATATATGTTACTAACTCACCATCCGGGGTATCATCCCCGGAGTGTCTGTCTCTCATGTGGCAGGTTGCCACTGATAAAGTTTACGTCAGGATCATGAATCGTGACAGCGCCTGCTGACCTGGTCCTGCTGGACACCGGGAAGCCTTATTGACATTTTCCTGGATTCATCCAAACTTTCTATTTCTTTTTTTTTTTTCCAACACAACATAATTTCTGTCAAATGTTGTATTTGTACTATGTTGTTTATCCTGTACACACGACATCTATTGCACGTCTGTCCGTCCTGGGAGAGGGATCCCTCCTCAGTTGCTCTCCCTGAGGTTTCTTCCATTTTTTCCCCTTTAATTTTGGGGTTTCTTTTAGGAAGTTTTTCCTTGTGCGATGCGAGGGTCTAAGGACAGAGGATGTTGTAACCTGTACAGTCTGTAAAGCACACTGAGACAAATGTATAATTTGTGATATTGGGCTATACAAATAAATTTGATTTGATTTGATTTGATCCCTCTGAGGGATTCCCACATCTATTTGCTTACAAAAACAATTGTTTTCTCATATGGAATTTATTTTTATTTGTGTTTATGTGAAATGTTGGTGTGTATGTGGATAAGTATACATGCTCTTGTGAAGTAAAAAGGGGCATGTATGACAGATAGAAGCAAGAAGACATACAGAGATCACAGTAGCTCCCTCAAGGGGTGTAAAGTCGCTGACGTTTCCACAGAGGCGGTTCTGGGGGGTGGGGGGCCCCCCCTACGAAAAACGATTGTACAATAATAAAAAGTACTGATTTTTTTTGCGATGATCCAGGCAGGGGTGGGACTTTATTTTGATGAGCACACCATGCGGTCAATCACATGCAAGGACAGACTAGGATCATACCATTATGTAAAAGAAGGAACGGTGGCGGACGCTCCAAAGACAGCGAGTGTAGTGGTACACGTCAGGTACACGTTGTGCGCTATCATTTATACCTAACTAAAAATATTGAAGGCTAGAATACTGCTTTGTCTCTTTTGTCCCGGGTTGAATGTACCTCAGGTTGAATGTGCCCCTCTAACAAAACACTTGGCCCCAGCCAGACCCCCTAGTGATATTGGTCGACAACCGCCACTGTGTCTCCAGACAGCAATAGAAACGCCTACATATCAGAGGCGACACTTAGCAAAAGAAAATGTAGAGACAGAAAACAAAGCAGTAAAAGGCAATAGAACTGTAAAGAGGAAAATTAAGAGAACAGAAAGGTCAGGACCATTAATTTCCAGAGGATTGAGGAATACCAGAAAGAAATGTTTTGGTGCAGAAGCCCCCCCAAAGCCTCAGAGAATTTCATATAACTTAACACCACAGAGCGCCCAGTTTGTTGCCCTATATATATCTTAATCCATACTAGCAAACTTTCACTAGTTTAGTTTTTAGTTTCCACTTGAAGAGGGTCAAGGAAAAATAAAAGGCCAAGGAACGCAAATAGTTGGACAAGATGCGGCAAGTGAAGATGAGGATAGATCTTTGCTTAGGACAGGCCAAGAAAAGGAAATGAATGACAAGCTACATTTGAATATGTATTTACTATATTTACTGTGATAAGACGTTTGTTATTTTATCGAATGTCACTTTTTCTTTTAATTGAATTGCTAAAAGTGTCGTTATTTATATTAATTTTGCCATCTCAAATTCTTTGTTTTGTAATATCTTGTTCTTGGAAAAATGTCTCGGTCTCATGCCAATAAAATGACATGAAATCTCTGGAATTTCTTTTCCCTCCAGATTTCTTTACACCACGGGGACCTTAATGGTGGCCTTCTCAACTACAGGTGAAAAAAAATTCTCTGTCTCGTTGTTTTGTGCTCTCTCAGGATCCACATTGTTTAAAGAAATACTGACAAGAAGTAACAGTGACTCTAACAGCTGTGGATGCTCATTTTCCTTTTCCCATCAGCATTGTCCGGCCTGCTCTTCCCAGCTCTCTCCCTCCTGGCAGCGGGTGGAAACTTGTTTATATTGACCAACATGCAGGTACTGAAGCTGTTGAGTTAAAAAATAAGATTAAAAAGATTATTGTCAGTTTTGATTAATCTATTATTTTCCCGATTATTCAATTGAAATGTCAGAAAAATGTAAAAGTTAAAAAATTCCCAATGACCATTATAGAAAACAGAGAAAATCAGAAAATCCTCAAACTGGAGAAACTGGATCCAAATATTGAAAAATATTTGCTCATAATAATTGATTAGCGATTAATCAAATCAAACCAACATTTTTGATTCATTTTGATTGATTAATCGATACATGTTTAGGTTTAAGGAACACTTGATGATTGATATTTGCTCTAAAATTTAACTGGAAATGTTTGCAAGAGAAAGTTTTGATTCTTTGAATTATGTCCTATTTAACTTTTAACCTTTATTATTTGTTCCTGTAAAAAATAAATAATCTGTAAGATTCTGTCACATAACCTTTTTTTTTACCTTCTTCTATACATTCTCTGTCAATTGTCCTATCCCCCATTTTTGAGGAAAGCTGAGACTGAGTTGTCAGAGCTTTCTTTGAAAATGCAGAAGTTTGATGTTCAAGGTCGCAATATTCACTGGATAAAAAACAGAGGGTCTGCCCTCAGTGCACTTTTGTTAGCTGCAGCGCTTTTCTTAAACTGAGCTCATAATCTTGTGGGGAAAGAAATACGAAGCCCTCTCTGGGACCACATCCTCATGTTCAAACAGGCAACTCGACAAGAACTAATTTGACATTGAATGACATAAAAATAGATGCAATAAACAAAAAACAACAGACACTTAAATTAAATGCAACATTCTCTCCTAAAGGTAGGAAACCTGTTCGGCTCACGTCGCTCCACCGTCATCACTTTCTTAAACGGGGCCGTTGACTCTTCCTCAGCAGTCTTCCTTGTCATCAAGGTGAGAAACATTCACACACTGCTCTTAATATGAAATATATTTGTCCCATCACATTTTTTATCAATGATCTTAATGTCTTCTGCAGCTGTTAGATGAAGCTGGCGTCTTTCTCCTTCCCTCCTTCCTCTTCCTGTCCGCCTGCAGTGTCATTCACCTGCTCAGGACTTTCTTCCTGCTCCCCAGAGACCACATTCCCTACCCGCTGCCTGATGACTACACATACGGGTACAAATCTCCAAGAAACCACACACACATCAACACCATACATACAGGGATACATCAAATGTAAATAGGGCATGTTATTTTCAGTGTACTCTTACAGTTTGAAAAAAACAAGTTTTGGGTGTAGCAAGATCCAGCCACAGCACAGGGTGCTAATCCTACCCTACACCTCCCCCTTTATCTCTGAAAGGCTTTTTGTAGCATATTTGTGGGTGCTCCCTCTCGAGAGCTGCTAACCCATCCTGCTCCGGTTGCCGTCTGTTCATTGTCTCTCCAGTCGTCAACATACTATTTGCAGTTGTCATCCAGCCTCTTCCTGGGTGTCACTGGCTTCGGTACACTTAGTTAGTTCTTTGATATCATGAGGTCCAACCTGGACACGTCGTCAGTGATAAACCCAACAAAGTCTAACCAACACTGAGCTTCCTCCATCCAAAAAAACTTGTTAATAGTTAATAAATTAACTTGCAAATATTGAAAGGCAAACAAACAACTGTCGAATTAAAGTTTCTAGCAAAAACAATCAAATGTTTAATATCTTACCAGCACATTTAATTTTCACATCATCGTCGTTCCACATTACTTATAAATATCCTTTATATCCTGTTATGTGATTATAGCTGGTTATGACTTGAAACCTATTTTTTTTAGGTAAATAATTATCAAAGAACGGTTAAATCCAACGGCTAATCCACTGTGACCTTTGACCTTTGTCAGGATAACCTGCGGCAAATCAAAGAGTCTGAGTTTAGAGCACATAACGGCGAATGGTAACTCACAGACGACGGCAGAGGAAGTCGAGGACGTCCCTGTGAAACAAGGTGTGTTCACTTTACTGTGGCATGGATTAATAGCCTACATAGTTAAATGTAACATAATAAAATAATTATACATTATGCCTATTTCTGTTCATCTTTAGTCTTTCTTCTTCACTTATCCATCTCTGTGTTCTCCCCTCATCTCTCTCAGAGAAGAGTTTCCGTGAGTGTTTGATGTCCAGGCTCTTTGTGTGGCACACGGTTTGGCTTTCGGTGATGCAGCTCAGACATTACCTCTTCATGGGCACCCTCAACCCCATGCTGCTGCGTCTGACGGCTGGAGAGCCTTCACTGGGTAAACGCACACTAACAGTACAACATGTCTGACTGTCTTAGCAAAAATGGAAGTTTGAGCAAGACTTCCTTCTTAGGTCCATGAAGTTTCATGAATACCACTTCAACTAGGAAGGACTGTGATGGGAAAAATACTGAGTGTATAGCCACAGCAGAGGACAGGAGTGTGAACTGCTGCTAAACTATAGATCATAGAAGAAGTCTTTACTGTAAACAAGGAATAAACAAAGGAAAGAACTGATCTGTATCAGTTCTTTCCTTTGATCTATGCATATATATATCTCGGAGGGGACAGTCACTCCTTTGAGTAACACGATAGCATTACATGTGTGAGTTTGATCATCTTGTGTATGTATAAACTCAGCTCCTTGCAAGAATATGCATGTGATATCAATATGATTAAAACCCTTATTTGATTTTAAACCTGACATTGTGGGTTTCTTTAAGAATATCTTTCAAACAGACTGTTATCTCATAGACCTTTTCAGACTGCCCAAAATTATTTTTTTGCATATCCAGATTGATTTTAGAAAGTCTGGACAGCAAAACAGCTAATGAAATGTTATGTTTGCAAATCAGATCCAAACCATTTTTACAGGTTGTGTGAAATGCGCTTCCAATGATTTCTACAGATGCGTCTTAGTACGGATCATAAGTGTTTTTTGCAACACACCAGGACAACGTCAAATCTACAATGACAGAAGTTCCATTCTTTTACTAGCAAAGCCCTATGGAGGACAACATGGAGAAGAACAAAAGTCCTTGGACAGACGTTGAAATAAATGGTCTGCTTTCACTTTCTGCTCCCTCCCCGTAACATCACAATGTATACCAGCCACCTCCATTGTTGAGTTTGTCTGGTGCGACGGAGGAGTTCTGCACATGACAGCCCGGTTGTTTGGAGGGTGAATGCTTCCACATTGGAAACCTGCGTCACTTATACCTCGTTACCACAGCAACCCATGCAGATAGGTTCAAGATTTCTGGACACACACATTTGATCTGATCACTTGCAAATAACAGTGTAGAGAGTTTGTTTTAAAGATCAGATTTGAGAAACAAATCTGATTCGTCTACAGTCTGAACGTAGCCATATTCTGTTGTTGAGCCTTTTGTCTCTAACCATCTTGTCCTTGCTTGTGTGTCCCTGCAGTGAGCCAGTACACCAATGCCTTTGCTATAACACAGCTGTGTGGCATCTTGTGTGCTCCCTGGAACGGTCTCATCATAGACAGACTAAAGGGCAAACCTCGTGCTGAAGGTAAAAATCTAATGCTGATAAAAACGAGTAATTAATCCAAAGGTACACAGCCTGGCAGACCTAATCAGTGTGTCCCAGGTGTGCTCTCTGGGCTCTAGCATGTCTAAAGATACAATAAATATTCATTGAGAAAGTCCCATTACTAACTGTTATGGATAAACAGCGGTCCAAATGTATGTCACGTCATGTTCCCTTTAATAGTTAGTGTACAAAACTAAATTTTGTGAGAAAAGGTTTTACTTTGAGAGCTGTGACTGGTATAATGATTTTAGTTTGGGACCATATTTCCAAAATAAGGCTTACTTTATGAATGGTTAATGGTCAATAAATATTTTATTAATGCTTTATAGAACAGTAACAAGTCATTTTTAGGAAAACGTTTGGATTGGGAAATTGTGAAAAATTAATATTCATATTTATTGTCATTGAAAAACGTTATCCTTTTATCTCGCTCTTTTATTCATCTGCTGAGCATCTGGACCATTTACCTACAAGTTATTAATACTGGCAACACCAAACCAAACAATTAAAAATGTTTTGACTGCACAACTGATGGTTCATTATAAAGTGAGAAACTCATGAAACATTCACAGTTTACAGGTGGAGAAAAATAAACTACAGCCAAAGGTAATTTTCAGAGCTTGGCATTCTTATTGATGACTTATTACTGACCTATAAAGCATTAATAAATAGTTTATTAAGCGTTAAACTCATTAATAATAAAAAAGGCTAATTAGAAAGTGGAACTCAAATGTTTATTATAATTAATTTACACAAATTTAAAGTCACTATTTAGTTTTCAACATTAATGTCATACACCTCAACCAAATATATTTTACACTTTGAATAATAAAGAATGTGTGTTAAATGTGGTAATACATATCATGAAATGTGCACACATTACCCAGGAAACCATTGAAGCCTAATCTCTAGCGTTTAGTTGGAATGAAAGCCTACAAACAGTGCAGCAAATAGATGCTCTGTTCTGTCTGTGTGGACATGTCAGCAATGTTTCTCTTTGTGTCTGTTCGTAGGAGAGAGTGAACAGGAAGCAGATCTGCGCGCCTCTGTGCTTTCTCTCTTCGTGACGGTGCTGCAGTGTGTGTTGTTCTCAGTTTGTGCGTGCATCCCGTACCTGCCACTTCAGTACTTCACCTTCGTCCTGCAGGTCATCAACCGCTCCTTCCTCTTTGGTGGCCACGCAGCCTTCGTCAGTGTGGCGTGAGTATCAAACACACAAACAAATACACGCAGCACACACTGTCTTAAGTATGTTCATGAGGCGGGCAGCACATAGAGACACATGTTTATAAATAATGCTAAGGCGCTGCAAAGAACACTATGTTTTCTAGTTCAGTTCATTTATCTACTGTGTTGATACTGTGGTTTATTTGTAAAATGATAAATGATCTGCATGCCTTTGAACTGTGGAAGGAAACCAGAGGAAACTACAACTATGTCATGTTAAATACATTAAAACACTTCTAACAATTTCTTGGAAGACACACAGTTTTTATGTCCTTAAGGCATGCTTGAAGTTTAGCCAATTGATTGGTTTCATCTGGTTTAATTGATAGATATACTTGGGTATCATCCGCATAGCAATGAAAGTTTATAGAGTGGTTCCTTATAATATTGCCCAAAGGAAGCATATATAAGGTGAATAGAATCGGTCCAAGTACAGAACCCTGAGGAACTCCAAGACTGACTTGGCTGTCATGGAGGATTTATCGTTAACACAGTACAAATTGAGATCGCTCAGATAAATAGGGCTTGAACCAACTTAGTGCGGTTCCTTTTATGCCAACACAATGTTCCAGTCTCTGTAGTAGAATGTCATGATCAACAGTGTCGAAAGCAGCACTGAGGTCTAACAAGACAAGAACAGAGACAAGTCCTTTGTCTGATGCCAATAGAAGGTCATTGGTAACTTTCACCATGTGCCGTCTCTGTGCTATGATGAACTCTAAATCCAGATTGAAAAACCTCAAATAAACTATTATTATGTAAAAAAATCACATAACTGTTTTGCTAATTGCTTTCTCAAGGATTTTAGCGAGAAAGGGAAGGTTAGATATCGGCCTATAGTTGGCTAAAACCTCTGGATCAAGACTAGGCTTTTTAAGAAGTGGTTTTATTACAGCTACTTTAAAGGATTGTGGTATGTAGCCAGATAATAGAGACAGGTTGATCATATTTAATAACGAGGTGTTAATTAAGGGTAACACTTCCTTAAACAGTTTAGTTGGAATCAGGTCTAAAAGACAGGTTGATGGCTTAGACGATGAGATTGTTGAAGTTAGTTGGTTAAGGTTGATTGGAGTAAAACAGTCTAGATATATTTCAGGAGTTACTAATGCTTTCAAAAGAGTTATAGTTTAGTTTAGGTTTAGGATTGATCAAGAGGTTTGAGTCAAATATGGCCGCAACTCCACCTCCTCGGCCAGTACCTCGAGGAATGTGAGTATTAATATGACCAGGTGGAGTGGATTCATTTAGACTGACATATTCTTCATGTCTCAGCCAGCTTTCAAGTGAGACAAAAGAAATCAATCTTATTATCTGATATTAAATCATTTACCAATCCAGCTTTCGTTGATAAAGATCTGATGTTTAAGAGCCCACATTTAATTTTTCAATTTAGTTGCACTTTTGCAGCGGTGGTGTTTATTTTAATTAGGTTTTCATGTATACCTCCTCTTCTGTTAACCATAGATTTGATTAATTTCAGTGGTCGTGGGGCAGACAGTCACTATGGGGATTTGAGTGGGTGACTGCCCGGAAAGAAGCACAGAGAAGTGTGTAAGACTTCAACTCTTTCTCCTGGTCTCAACTCTGGGTTGTCATGGATTAAGTCCACTAATAAACTTTGTAATATTATTGAATATGAGATCTACTCCAGCTAAAGTAGGATGGATGCCGTCACTCCTAATCAGACCAGGTCTTCCCCAGAAAGTCCGCCAATTGTCTACGAAGCCCACATCATTATCTGGACACCACCATGAGAGCCAGCGACGGAATGATGACATACGGCTAAACATGTCATCATTCAAAAGATTTGGCAGAGGACCAGAGAAAACTACGGACTCCGACATTGTTTTGGCAAATGTACACACCGACTCCACATTAACTTTAGTACACTCCGATTGACGCAATCGCGTGTCATTACTGCCGACGTGAATAACAATCTTACTGTATTTACGTTTAGCCTTAGCCAGCAGTTTCAAATGTGCTTCTATGTCGCCCGCTCTGGCCCCAGGAATGCACGTGACTGTCGTCGCTGGTGTCTCAAAATTAACGTATCTCAAAATTGAGCTACCGATAATCTGGAGTTGGCTTCTCAGCTGGTGTGTCACTGAGTGGGGAGAACCTGTTAGAAACAGCAAGCGGTTGTTAGTGAACCGTGGGCTTCTGATAACACTTCTTTCGGACAGTCACCCAGTCTCCCTGCTGCTCGGGCCCCGCCGGGGGACAGCTAACAGGAGATACCACTGGTCAACCCGCACCGGCTTATAGGGGGCTTGCTAACAGCTACACTTGCTAACCGCTGACTAACCATGGTGCGGAGCCGCTCATCTATCCCTCTAAAACTTGCCTCCAACCCTGCGTATAAACTACATTTAATACACGTACCATTATCACTAAAGGAGGCAGAGTAATAGCTAAACTTGAAACACACCGAGCAGGAGAGAGCATAACAGGAAGAGGAAGATGCCCTCGCTAGCTGCCGAGCTACAGCAGCTAACGTTAGCAGAGCCGAAAGGAGCGTAAAGAATTGAGGATTTAGCGAGAGTCGCTAAGAGAAGGAGGATAAGGAGAGAGTTGTAAGTGCTTAGGAAGTACAAGTATAGGTTTAGATAGATGACAGGTAATTAGCCGATGATGATTGTCTCTTATAGTAGTTTATTCTTGGCGGTAACGTTAGTCCTTGTATGTTAAATAAATTGGTAGGATGGGGTTAAAGAATGTTTTAAATACTTAAAAACTCTATGCCATACGTCTTTTTCAACACTTCCTTCTCTTTGCCATGTCACCATGTGTGTGTGTGTGTAGTTTCCCGTCGTGCCACTTTGGGAAGGTTTATGGTGTAGTCATGGCTCTGTCTGCAGTGTTTTCTCTGCTGCAGTATGCCTGCTTTGCCCTGGTGAATGGATCCTCTGGATGGAGACCCTTTATATGTGAGTACACAACATATAACTGATACAACTATACATTGGTCCTTCTCATTTTATCATAATGTTTATTTATTAACTCTCCTCTCACTGCTTCCTCCTCTCTCCCTTCATGTGTCTGTAGGTGAACATCGGTCTGACGCTGCTCAGCCTGCTCGCCTTCATCCATCCCCTCTCTGTCTTCTTGCACTGTCGAAGTCTGGCCTCCCAGCGAGCCATCAATGCCTCCTCTTAAAGTTCAGCTTGTTTGATTAAAAGTGCAGGGTGGTGGTGGCCTAGTGGCACTTAACCCTGAGTTGCTCCAGGGGGACTGTCCCTGTAGTTAGTTGACTGTAAATCGCTCTGGATAAGAGCGTCTGCTAAATGACCTGTAGTGTACTACTGTACTACTCATATGTCTGTGTTGTGTTGCCATATGTATCGTGTGCTATTCAGATTGCTATGAAGTGTGGTTTTCGTGTAGCGTCATAGCGCATTCATCACACTCTCGAATCATGTTCACAGTCAAATTAAATGCATTCATGATAATATAAAGCTTCTGGTATGCAGCCTGCTGCAGGTTGCATATAACGTGAACTCATGTGAGATTTCCTGGATACATCTTTTCAGTTTACTAATATAGCTCATAATCAAAACAGTCGTTATTTCAAGACACCTTTCATAAAGAGCATATCTACACTGTACTCTTTAATTTAAAAAACATAAACATAACACCCTATGAGCATGTGTAAGAAAAGGGGAAAAAATAATTTCAATTATGTGAATGAAAACAAACAGTCTAAGTCTATAGCAGCATAACTAGGGGCTGGTTCCATGCAAGTCTGAGCCAAAATATGAGCTTTAAATCTTAATGCTGACTTTTAAATGTGGATAGGGTGTCTCCCTCCTGGTTCCACAGGAGAGGAGCTTGATAGCTGAAGGCTCTCCTACTTTTAGAGACTCTAGGAACAACAAGTAACTCTGCATTCTGCAATAGTCCAGCTTAGAAGTAACACATGCATGAACTAGTTTTCAGCAGTTTTTTGATACAGGATTTAATGGCAAATTTCCAATTCCCAATGTTCCAATGTTCTTATGCCATCTACACAGGTAGGTGTGTGGTGTCTTACTCAGATGGAGCTTCCGGTTGTAGATATGGATGGTTTGCAGTTCTATGGATGTCTGTTCGTGTCTGCTTGTCTGTTGCTGTTGTAGTCTGTCACTGTTCCGGTTGAGTTCCTGGTTCGGTTTTAGGTTATCACTGATTCGTTCGGTTATATTAGTAGATCACTGTCACTGATCTATCACTGATGCCTTTGGGTTGCTCACCGGTTCGTTTGGGTCGCTCACTGACTCTTTCGGGTCGCTCACTGGTGAGAACTGTTAGCTCTCGCTACCTGTGTCCTCTCACCCATTTCCCATGTCACCTGTGCACCCTTATATACTGACAGCATAGTGCCTTTAAACACTGCCACCAAGTGTCCAAAATAATATTGCAGGGCTTAATAATAATAAATGCCAACAATAACGCAAAACGGCTTCTACACAGGATGCGCCAGCTTTTTGCAATGTTACATAGATAAAATAAGTCCTTGAAGTTTGTTTCATGTGGGAGTTAAAGGACATATTCTGATCAAAGATAACACAGAGATTCCTCACGGTGGAGCTGGAGGTAATGCCATCCAGAGTAACTATATTTTTATGTGATGTGTTTTTGAGGTGTCTAGGGCCATAACAAATAAGTACCATAACTTCCATTAGTTATGGCAGTCGAGGCAGCAGGACGATTTCACAAGCAGTCATACAAATGAAGAGCAGGCTGTGAATAGGCACACAGGTAACAGGTAACATAATTTTGAAAGCCTGGCCCAGGACACTGAGTGACTGATGAGGGAAGTAAGAACAGTTGAGCAGGTGAAAGAGGAAGTCTGGTTAAAAAAGTATGAGAGCATCTGGTGGACAGGAGAATGGAGTGGAGCGAGTCTGGAGGGGAACAGGAGGCAGGGCGGACGGGCAGGAAGACAATAACCAGCATGATGGTTTGAAAGCTGAGCTTGACTGGGCATGTGTGGTTAAAATATGTGAGACAGAGTACCGATTTTAACAGTTCTTTTAGACGGTAATGAAGGTCTATTGCACATAGTAATAAACTGTATCAGGGCATTTGTTCATCCCAGGATATCTCTCCAGACTTCATTATAAAATAAATGTTTTCCTTTAATTATATACTGATGTGTTCAAATGTTTTATGAAGATGTTTATGTTTATAACTGAAAAAGGTAAAAAAGATTCCCTTTGTACAAAAATATTATAAAAATGGACTATTACAAATACATTTTTTTTTTTGGGACCTGCGAGAGACAGATTTAAAAAAGAGTGTGGAAAGTCTTCACAGCTGAGACCGAGGAATGCAGACTTTTATTCCGCAGTATCCAAAACTACAATGCTTTGTACCAATACATCCAGCAATGACACGCAGAGAAAGATGCAGATTTTCTTATCAGGGAGTGAGGAGAAGGAGGGAACTGGTGAGGAAAAGGGAGGACGAACTGGCCTGTATTAAGAAAGAGTGGAGCAAGAGTACAGAGGTGTGGTTTGTGAGAACATTCGGGGAGAGCTACAGAGGCTGAACTGTGAGTACTAGACAGAAGTAGACTGGAGAATATTACAACTTTACAACTGTTTATTTTGTGTTGCTTCACAGGAGGTTACTTTGTTAAAAAGTCATGTTTGTAAATTTTCATTGATTCCTTTTTTTGGACAAAGAGTTGCAGTCTTACACACTTCTCTGTGCTTCTTTCCGGGCAGTACCCACTCAAATCCCCATAGTGACTGTGTCTGCCCCACGACCACTGAAACTAATCAAGTCTATGGTTAACAGAAGAGGAGTTATACATGAAAACCTAATTAAAATAAACACCACCGCTGCAAAAGTGCAACTAAATTGAAAAATTAAATGTGGGCTCTTAAACATCAGATCTTTATCAACGAAAGCTGGATTGGTAAATGATTTAATATCAGATAATAAGATTGATTTCTTTTGTCTCACTGAAAGCTGGCTGAGACATGAAGAATATGTCAGTCTAAATGAATCCACTCCACCTGGTCATATTAATACTCACATTCCTCGAGGTACTGGCCGAGGAGGTGGAGTTGCAGCCATATTTGACTCAAACCTCTTGATTAATCATAAGCCTAAACTAAACTATAACTCTTTTGAAAGCCTTGTTCTTACGCTCTCAAACCCAACATGGAAAACAATAAAGCCAGTTTTATTTGTTACTGTGTACCGCCCTTCTGGTCCGTATTCTGAATTTCTATCTGAATTTCTCTCAGAATTTTTATCAAATTTAGTCCTTAAAACAGATAAAGTAATTATTGTAGGTGACTTTAATATTCATGTGGATGTTGATAGTGATAGCCTTAATAATGCATTTATCTCAATATTAGATTCAATTGGGTTCAGTCAAAATGTACATGAACCAACTCACTGTTTAAACCACACTCTGGACCTTGTTCTGGGATATGGTGTTGAAATTGAAAGTTTATCACTGTGTCCACATAATCCTCTTTTATCAGACCATTTTTTAATAACTTTTGAAGTCCTGTTACTGGACTACAAGCCAGTAGGCAAAATATCCTACGCTCGATGTTTATCTGAAAGTGCTGTGACTAAATTTAAGGAAGTGATTCCATCAGCACTTAATTCAATACCAGGACTCAATATCAATATAATGGAGGACTCCAATGCTAACTTTAGTCCCTCACAAATTAATTATCTTGTTGATAGCGCTGCAGCCTCACTGCGAATAACACTCGACTCTGTCGCTCCTCTAAAGAAGAAGATCATAAAACAGAAAAAGAAAGCTCCATGGCTTAATTTACAAATCCGCAAACTAAAACAAAAGTCGAGAAATCTTGAAAGTAAATGGCGTTCCACTAAATTGGAAGAATCTCGTTTAGTCTGGTTAGATCATCTTAAAACGTATAAGAAGGCTCTCCGTAATGCCAGAGCAGCTTATTACTCTTCCTTAATAGAAGAAAATAAGAACAACCCCAGGTTTCTTTTCAGCACTGTAGCCAGGCTGACAGAAAGTCACAGCTCTACAGAGCCTTCTATTCCTATATCTCTCAGTTGTGACGACTTCATGAGCTTCTTTAACCATAAAATTATAATTATTAGAGACAAAATTAATCTCCTCCTGACCTCAATTGGTAATGACTTAACTTCAACTGTTGGAATTTTAAAAACATCTGTAACTCCTGAAATATATCTAGACTGTTTTACTCCAATCAACCTTAACCAACTAACTTCAACAATCTCATCGTCTAAAGCCATCAACCTGTCTTTTAGACCCGATTCCAACTAAACTGTTTAAAGAAGTTTTACCCTTAATTAACACCTCGTTATTAAATATGATCAACCTGTCTCTATTATCTGGCTACGTACCAAAATCCTTTAAAGTAGCTGTAATAAAACCACTTCTTAAAAAGCCTAGTCTTGATCCAGAGGTTTTAGCCAACTATAGGCCGATATCTAACCTACCCTTTCTCGCTAAAATCCTTGAGAAAGCAGTCGCAAAACAGTTGTGTGACTTTTTACATAATAATAGTTTATTTGAGGTTTTTCAATCTGGATTTAGAGTTCATCATAGCACAGAGACGGCACTGGTGAAAGTTACCTTCTATTGGCATCAGACAAAGGACTTGTCTCTGTTCTTGTCTTGTTAGACCTCAGTGCTGCTTCCGACACTGTTGATCATGACATTCTACTACAGAGACTGGAACATTGTGTTGGCATAAAAGGAACCGCACTAAGATGGTTCAAGTCCTATTTATCTGAGTGATCTCAATTTGTACTTGTTAACGATAAATCCTCCATGACAGCCAAAGTCAGTCTTGGAGTTCCGCAGGGTTCTGTACTTGGACCAATTCTATTCACCTTATATATGCTTCCTTTGGGCAATATTATAAGGAACCACTCTATAAACTTTCATTGTTATGCGGATGATACCCAATTATATCTATCAATTAAACCAGATGAAACCAATCAATTGGCTAAACTTCAAGCATGCCTTAAGGCACCTCCCTGCTCTCTTCCTTCTCTCCCTCTCTCTTCTTCTCCCTCTCTATCTGTATGCATTTATGTAAATGTATGTTACTAACTCACCATCCGGGGTATCATCCCCGGAGTGTCTGTCTCTCATGTGGCAGGTTGCCTCTGATAAAGTTTACGTCAGGATCATGAATCGTGACAGCGCCTGCTGACCTGGTCCTGCTGGACACCGGGAAGCCTTATTGACATTTTCCTGGATTTATCCATACTTTCTATTTCTTTTTTTTCCAACACAACATAATTTCTGTCAAATGTTGTATTTGTACTATGTTGTTTATCCTGTACACACGACATCTATTGCACGTCTGTTCGTCCTGGGAGAGGGATCCCTCCTCAGTTGCTCTCCCTGAGGTTTCTTCCATTTTTCCCCCTTTAATTTTGGGGTTTCTTTTAGGAAGTTTTTCCTTGTGCGATGCGAGGGTCTAAGGACAGAGGATGTCGTAACCTGTACAGTCTGTAAAGCACACTGAGACAAATGTATAATTTGTGATATTGGGCTATACAAATAAATTTGATTTGATTTGATTTGAAAAACTTGGATGTCTCGCAACTTTTTGATGTTAAACACAGACAAAACTGAAGTTATTATACTTGGCCCTAAACGCCTCCGAAACGCATTTTCTAATGACATAGAAGCTCTGGATGGCATTAACTTGGCCTCCAGCACCACTGTAAGGAATCTTGGCGTCATCTTTGATCAAAATCTGTCGTTTAACTCACACATAAAACAAATCTCAAATCTCCTTCTTTCATCTACGTAACATTTCAAAAATAAGACACATCCTGTCTCAAAATTGACAGGGTCTGTTGGGTAATCGAAACCCGGGTCTCCTGCGTGGTAGGCAAACTCTCTACCACTGTGCTAGCCACAGGGGTGATAGGCTCAGATGCAGAGACAGACACAGGCTCGGAGTAGGTTGGAAAAGGAGTCTTTACTTTTAGAGCAAACAGGTGGCAGGACAAAACTCAAAATACCTCCAGACAACTAACAGGTAAAGTCTGGGCAAAAACAGGATCAACAGAGGATATACGAAAAGCAGGCAGCAAAAGGATCTTAAGAGCTAAAGAGCAAAAAGGCAGTCAACTTAGGAACTCGAGACAAGGGCACAAAAACGGACACTTCAAGAGACGGATCAAAAACTCACAAACTTGGGCTCCGGCAACAATTCAAGACTCAGCAATGAACAGAAGAAAACAGGCAGCTTATAAAGGCTAGCAGACAAGGAACAGGTGCAACCAATGAAACAATAAAGACAAGCACATGACACACAGAAATGAATGGTGGCGACCCCACATGGTCCAAAGAGGAACTGCAGTCCAAAAACCCTGACAGGACCCCCCTCCCTATGAACGTCTCCTGACGTTCCCACACGGGCGATCAGGGTGGCTCTGGTGGAAGGCCTCGATGAGGCCCGGATCGAGAACATGCCGAGACGGGACCCAGGACCTCTCCTCAGGACCATAGCCCTCCCAGTCCACCAGGTATTGAAGGCCCCTCCCCACCCAGCGAGAATCCATTAGGCGGTGGATTGAATAAGCAGGGCCACCATCAATGATTCTGGGGGGCGGAGGGGGTTTAGCTGGAGGAACCAAAGGACTTGTGGCGACAGGGTGTAGGCGAGAGACGTGGAAGGTGGGATTGACCCGCATGGACCGGGGAAGTTGGAGACGGTAAGCCACTGGGTTGATCCTCCTCAAGATCTTGAAGGGCCCCACGAACCGTGGCGCCAGCTTGCGGGACTCCACCCGCAGAGGAAGATCTCGTGTCGACAGATAGACCCTCTGCCCCGGACGTAGCGGTGGTGTAGGTCTGCGGCGGCGGTTGGCATGGCGCTGGTACTGGCGTGCGGACCACTGCAGGGTAGACCGGGCCTTGCGCCAAACCCGCCTGCACCGTCGGACAAAGCTCTGGGCCGAGGGAACACCCACATCAGTCTCTTGGTCAGGGAAGAGTGGAGGCTGAAAACCAAACTGGCACTCGAAGGGACTGAGACCTGTAGCAGAAGAACACAAGGTATTATGTGCATATTCAGCCCAGATCACAAACCTGCTCCATGATGATGGATTGGAGGAGGCCAGGCATCGGAGGGTGGTTTCCAGGTCCTGATTTAGCCTCTCAGTCTGACCATTGGACTCAGGATGGAACCCTGAGGAGAGACTGACCGTAGCCCCAATCAGCTTGCAGAAGGCCCTCCAAAACTGCGTGGTAAACTGGGGCCCACGATCCGAGACCACATCCAGGGGGAGACCAAAGAACCTGAAGACATTCTGGCACACAGCCTCGGTGGTCTCTAGTGCCGAAGGGAGTTTGGGCAGGGGAACGACCCGACACGCCTTGGAAAAGCGGTCGACAATAACCAACATGACTGTTTCCCTGAGAGGGGGGAAGGCCTGTAACAAAGTCCAAGGAGATGTGGGACCAGGGCCGCTTGGGGATGGGTAGAGGGTGAAGGAAACCATGAGGCGGGGTACGGGCGCTCTTACTCTGGGCACAGACAGAGCAAGCAGCAACAAAGGACCTCACATCCGCATTCATGCCAGGCCACCAGAACCGTCTCTTGACAAACTCCAGAGTCCTGCGTGCTCCCGGGTGGCTGGTAAGGCGTGAAGAGTGCCCCCACTGCAGAACTTGGGATCGCACCACAGTTGGGACAAATACCCGGTTGGAGGGTCCATTCCCGGGGTCTGGCTCCCTCTTCTGGGCCTGGCGAACCAGTGACTCGACTCCCCATCGGACAGGAGCCACAATCCTGCAAGCTCGGGAGGATGGGTACTGGAACTCTCTCACCATCTGACCTGTGAAACAGTCTAGAGAGTGCATCAGGCTTCTGGTTCTTCGAATCGGGGAGGAAGGACAAAACAAAATCAAATCTATTAAAAAAAAGAGCCCATCTTGCCTGCCTGGGGTTGAGACGTTTGGCCCTCTGAATGTACTCGAGGTTTTTGTGGTCGGTCCAAACAACAAAAGGGTGTTGGGCCCCCTCCAGCCAGTGGCGCCACTCCTCCAAAGCCATCTTGATAGCCAGGAGCTCACGATCTCCAACATCATAGTTACCTCTCAGCAGGTGAAAGGCGAGCAGAGAAGAAGGCACAGGGATGGAGTTTGCCATCAGCCGGACGCTGGGAGAGCACAGCCCCCACTGCCACATCCGAAGCGTCCACCTCAACCATGAAGGGGAGGGAGGGGTCGGGTAAGGTAAGGATGGGGGCGGAGGAAAATCTCCCCTTCAGATCCTGGAAGGCCCGCTCTGCCACTGGAGACCACTTAAAGGGGGCAGATTTCTTCTTGGTGAGATCGGTCATGGGGGCGGCAACAGCATTGAAGTTCCTGATAAACTTCTTATAAAAATTGGCAAAGCCAATGAACCGTTGTACCTCCTTGACCAAAGAGGGTTGGGGCCAATCCCGGACAACTTGAGTCTTCTTGGGGTCCGTG
This sequence comes from Cottoperca gobio, assembly GCF_900634415.1. NCBI lineage: Eukaryota > Metazoa > Chordata > Actinopteri > Perciformes > Bovichtidae > Cottoperca > Cottoperca gobio. The sequence goes on from NC_041364.1 coordinate 11,875,614, forward strand.
CTGAGACTCCCTTTGGACAGGATGAAGCCCAAAAAGGACACCTCGGAGACATGGAATTCACACTTCCCAGGTTTGACAAAGAGGTGGGTTTCCAACAGGCACTGGAGGACGACTCTGACATGATGGACATGTTCATGGAGGGACTTGGAGAAAATCAAAATGTCATCCAAATAAACAAAGACAAAACGGTTCAACGTCTCTCTCAATACCTCGTTGATGAGTGCCTGGAACACTGCCGGGGCGTTGGTTAAGCCAAACGGCATCACTAAGTACTCGTAGTGGCCCGTTGGTGTGTTGAACGCCGTCTTCCACTCGTCACCGTCCCTGACCCGGACCAAGTGGTAGGCGTTACGGAGGTCCAATTTGGTGAAGACGGTTGCCCGTTGGAGGAGTTCAAAAGCGGTGGTCATTAAAGGCAATGGGGTAACGGTTCCTCACCGTGATCTTGTTTAACCCTCTGTAATCTATGCATGGCCTGAGGCCGCCGTCTTTCTTCTCAACAAAAAAGAATCCGGCACCAGTCGGGGAGGACGAGGGGCGAATGATCCCAGCAGTCAGGGAGTCCTTGATATAATCCTCCATAGCTTGGGTCTCGGCGGGTGACAGGGAGAAGATCCTACCTCGTGTAGGGAAAGAGCCTTGGAAGGAGATCAATGGCACAGTCAAAGGGCCTATGAGGGGGCAGGGAAGTGGCCTCTCCTCTTGCTAAATACCTCAGCTAGGTCGTGGTACTCTGAGGGGACTCGGGACAACTCGAGAGAGCTAGGAAGCTTAGGGGCTGGAGGCACAGCCCTAGTGAGGAGACAGGAGGACTTGCAATTGGGACCCCACTCAACCACAGTTCTTGAAGACCAATTGATGTGAGGGCTGTGGTGAGATAACCAGGGGAACCCTAGCACAACAGGGAACTCGGGAGAATGAATAAGATTAAACTGAATCTTTTCGTGATGATTGCCAAACATAGACAAGACAACAGGAGAGGAAATATGAGTCACAGTACCCTGTCCCAAGGGCCTACAATCCAAGGCGGTCACTGAGAGTGGATGGTCCAGCCTGGAGATGGGCAGGTGAAGGGCCCTGGCAAGGGTGAGATCCAAGAAATTCCCTGCAGTGCCAGAGTCAATGAGGGCCTGAAGAGGATGATGTTGGTTCCCCCAGGAGATGGTGACCGGGAGCTGCAGGCACGAAGTCGAGGCTGAGGGAGTAAGGGTCGCACCCGTCAGTTTTCCCTCTCCTGGACGGGGCTGGGCTTCCCACAAGCTCGGGACATGAGGAACAAAAGTGGTTAGGACCTCCACAATAGAGGCAGCGTCTCTCCCTCATCCTCCGGTTCCGTTCTGCCTGGGACAGGTGAGTACCGCCAAGCTGCATCGGCTCCTCAGGACAAGGTGGGTTATTCTGAGGTTCCCGAGGCCACTGAAGCGGAACGGAGGTTGAAGCTGTGACTCCGGAACTGGGGCGACTGTCCATTTGTCGTTCACGACGCCTCTCCCACAGACGGTTATCGAGACGGATAGTCTGACACTGGATCTTTAGCTGCCAGCTCATCCTTGATTCCGCCACAGAGGCCATGCCGGAACGCTGTAATCAGGGCCCTCTCATTCCACCCACTCACAGGAGCCAGGGTTCGGAAGAGCACAGCATACTCTGCCACACTAGAGCCGCCTTGACGCAGCTGGAACAGTCTGTTACCAGCGTCTTTACCTCCTACTGGATGGTCGAAAACCCGGCGCATCTCATCGGTAAAGGCCCTGTAGTCATTACAGGAAGGGCCCTGCTGTTCCCAGACGGCTGTAGCTCATGACCGGGCCTTTCCAGTCAGGAGAGTGATGATGTAGGCGATACGAGAGCGCTCTGAAGGGAAGTAGGAAGGTTGAAGCTCAAAGGTGAGAAAGCATTGGGCTAGGAAAGCCCGGCAGTCCTTGTGGTTACCCCCATATCTCTCGGGAGCAGGGAGCCGTGGTTCAGACGGAAGCGGACCGCGGGCACCCGTGGAGCTGGACTGCTGAACTGCTGGCGTCAGTGGAGCAGATGGAGGTGATGGTAGACGAGCAAGTAGATCCACAAGGAACTGTTGGAGGTTCTGCAGAACCCCTTGCTGGTGGGACAAGAGAGCCTCGTGACGAAGCACTGTAGCATCATGGCTTAGAACTGCAGTGTAGAGTTGCTCCTCCGACGTCGGTGCCGGCGGTGTGTGTGTGTGTGTGTGTCTGTGTGTGTGTGTGTAGTTTCATGCCTTGCCACTTTGGGAAGCTGTGTGGTTTGGACCTGGCTCTGTCTGCAGTGTTTTCTCTTTCCCTTCTTTGCCCTGGTGAATGGCCCTCTGGGTGGAGACCCTTTATATGTGAGTACACAACATCCCACTTACTTGCTCTGGTCCTTCTCATTTAATCACAATGCTTACCATGTCACGTCTTGGGAACAGCTTGAAGGTGAAACATTGCCTCACCTTTGCTTCGGGTCTGTTTTCACCAATCTGGTTTCAAGGCAGGCCACTCAACTGAGACTGCTCTCCTTGCTGTCACTGAGGAACTTTGTGCTGCTAGAGCAGCCTTCTTCTCCTCTGTCGTCATCTTTTTGGACCTTTCTGCTGCTTTTGACACAGTGAACCACCAGATACTCCTCTACACCCTCCAAGAACTGGGAGTCTCAGGCTCTGCTCTCTCCCTGCTCGATTCCTACCTAAAGGACCGCACCTACAGGGTAACTTGGAGAGGGGCTATGTCTGACCCCTGTCAACTCACCACCGGGGTACATCAGGGCTCCGTCCTGGGTCCCCTCCTCTTTTTGCTGTACACCAACTCAATTGTCTCTGTCATTCTCTCCCATGGCTTCTCCTACCACAGCTAGGCAGATGACACTCAACTGCTTCTGTCTTTTCCCAGATCTGAAACCCAGGTGAAGGCACGGTTCTCAGCTTGTCTGGCTGATATCTCTCGGTGGATGTCCTCACATCACTTGAAACTCAACCTTGACAAGAACGAGCTCCTTTTCCTTCGGGGAAAGGGCTCTCCCATACAAGACCTTGTAATCAACATCGGCACCTCTGTTGTTTCCCCGACTTGGACTGCAAGGAATCAGGGTGTGACACTGAACGACCAACTGTCCTTCAGTGCCAACATCGCTGCAACAACCTGCTCCTGCAGACACACTCTGTACAACAGCAGTAGGATACATCCCCTACTGACTCAGGTTCTTGTCCATGCTCTTGTAATCTCACACCTTGACTACTGCAACTCCCTCCTGATTGGACTGCCTAAATGTGCCATCCGACCTCTATAGCTTATCCAGAATGCAGCAGCCCGATTGGTCTTCAATCTACCCAAGTTCTCCCACACTACACTGTTTCTCTGCTCCCTTAAGTGGTGGCCCGAATCTGCTTCAAGATTCTGGTACTGGTCCACTGTGCTGTGAATGGATCAGCCCCTTCCTACATCCAGGCCATGGTCGAACCATACACCTCAGAGAGTTCACTTTGCTCTGCATCGGCCAATCGGCTCGCCACTCCCTCACTGCGAGTGGGACCCATATTCCCCTCAAACAAAACCCGCCTGTTTGCTGCGTAGTTCTTTCCTCTCCTTTCCTCCGCTCTGCACGTGTCTGTGTGTGTCTGTCTGTGTGTGTGTGTGTGTGTGTGTGTGTGTTTGTGTGTGGGAGCGAAACAGAGGGGAGGAGGGAATGTAAATGCGCCAGAATTGCGGAGCTCCGACATATTGATTTCTGGAAATTGACTCGCGGGTTGCACAAAGTGAGGGCGAAGGCCGCATGCGGTCTAGCCTGATCTGCAGGGTTGTCTGCTGTTTTCATATACTTCTACTGAGAAGGCTTTTCCGCTTTTTTATTGAATAAGACTCAAGTGTTTCTTCTACAGCCTCTGTCAGGGATGCACTTTTCAGCCTCACCCCACTGGGATTTGTCGGAAGTTTTTAGGATTTGTTTTTAGGATTGTTAGATAGGATTAGGATTTTGAGCCAGTTGAACAGATGTGAATTTGATTTAGTATATGTAGATTGTTTTGTGTGTTGCTTATTGGGGATTCCTTTGTCTGGATTGGTCAGGCGTTCCCAGACCGGCTCCAATCGGAAGTTTTTAGGATTTGTTTTAAGGATTGGGCAGGGATTAGTTTGTTTTGGGTGTTGTCATTTTATTATTGAACATTGTTGTTGTGCCTTTAATCAATATAAATAGGCAGGTATTTGTTTCACCTGTATTTTCCTTTGGTTTTTAACCAGTTGAACAGCTGTGAATTTGATTTAGTATATGTAGATTGTTTTGTGTGTTGCTTATTCGGCACCGGTCTTTGTTGTCTGTTTTCTGTGGCCTGTGGTAAATGTACGCCTGATTACATCGAGCTTATGACCTGCCCTTAACCCTCGACTCCATAGGAATGTGACAGTTTTATATCGCGCAGCATCATTTAAAATATACTCCACGCTCCAACTGCTCTTTTTGTGCCTTTAAGCTCACTTTTCCATTTGGATCTCTTATTTTCCCTTTTAAAAAGCATCACATAGCATACATCTTCCAATGCCTACCTATTTTTTTGCCTAAATCTTTTTTTTACATTTCTATTGATAATATTATTTCCTCATTTATTTGGGCTGGTAAACATGCTAGAGCTAGTAGACCATTACTGCAGAGGGAAGGCCTCCGCTGCATAGGGGAGTTATACATTGATGGCCTGTTTGCCAGTTTTGACCAACTACGGGTTGGCTTTCATTTAAAAGGATCTGATTTTTTCAGATTCTTTCAACTAAGGGATTTTGCTAAGACCCACTCTCCACAATACCCCCAAACTCTGCCTCCCAGTGGAGTGGATCTGGTACTTAAAGCAAGAACTTTATCTAGGCGCCATGTTTCTTATTTTTATGATCTTTTTTCTCCGGTTGATGAATCTGCCATTAATAAGATTAGAACTAATTGGGAAAATGAACTACAGATCACCCTCTCTGATGACTTTTGGAGGGAGGCCCTGAGAGCCGTCAACTCATCCTCTAGTTGCGCTAGACTTAGCCTAATACAGTTTAAAGTTCTCCATAGACTACATTATAGCAAGGCTAAGCTCTCCAGATAGATTGGATGACAGGTGGGATAGATGCTCCCAGGCCCCCTGCGACCTGACTCACATGTTCTGGTTGTGCCCTAAATTATCTACCTTCTGGCAATCTTTCTTCGAATGTATTTCTGAAATTGTAGGTCTAAAAATCTCTGTAGCTATTCATTCATGTAGCTATTTTCTGTAGGCCCCCAGATGGAATCAACTTGACAAACACCCAAACCAATGTCATTGCCTTTACCTCCTTGATTGCTTGTAGGAAAATCCTTCTTTTGTGGAGCTGAGCTAGCTTGCCTTTTCTCTCATTCTCAAGACTTCAGTTTTTCTTCTCCAGTTTTTGCCTGGGCTTTGGCATCCTCTTCTGGCTGTCTGTTGTAATTTACATTTCCTGCGGTGGCACTCTCTTCTTAAATTTTTAATACACAAAAACTCATATTTTCTCCAAAACGACAGCTTCTCACTCTTCTACAATATTTGGACAGAGATTTTCAAGAGTTTAAACTTTAACTAAAGACTACTGCAGCTTAATTACATTACAGTTTCAGGCTGAATAGACCAGGTGTAGATAATGAAATGAATGCCGGCTGAATTCCATTTAGCTGCATGCTTTGATTTGAGCTTCCTGGTATCGTGCATGCTTGCTCACTGTCACGCTCACTGAGACACTTAATCTTACTCAAATACTCATGTACAAACTTTCCTCTAGTGCGCTGCAATGAAAGTCAACATGGCTCTTTTACTCCTTGATAAGTGAAGAATTGCTTCCATAATCCTATTCTCCCTAACGAGGAGTCTGTCCATATGCTTTGTATCCTTTATAAGCATACTGTAGTCATTGTCTCCGTTCAAAATCGAATACAAACAAACTATTCATATGACGTAAAATTGAGTATGTAATACATAGTATGTGGATTACGTGAGAAATGCCTGGATGTGTACTGGAGCATTATGGGTAGTGAAATTATTGGATAAATGTATGCACCCCAAGCACAGGAACTCACATATATAATGTACTGTAGAAAATACATATTTAATCGTTTTAATTTGCTGGAAAATAACACTGAAAAATATCAAATTGAGTAGAAAAGATAATGTTGATTTTATTTGTGATAAACAATGTTAATGAATTGATTACTCGGACCGGTAACGTTGTGATGAAGAGAAGATGTATTGCTTTACTTCAGTGTGAACGGTCTGCTGGTAATGGCGTACTTAATCCTTAGTTTAGTAGGCAGTACGTTTGTATGCAACTTTGAACACAGCCTTTGATTATTGTTAATGTTGCTCCGTGTGCCCACTTGAGGGTCCAAGCATATAGTTGCTTCAATAAAACTCCCAAATCTACGTTCTTTGTTTCAACCGTTTACTGGAAAACCTTCGTTCAAAATGAAAAATAGTAACAAAATTCTACTACACAAGCATGATGACAAACCGTAAGCTCGGTCAAAGATTAGTGTGCCCTCAAGGCTCCATAGCTTCATCTAGCAAGCAAACACAGCATTTTATAGCTTTTAACCAATCAGAAGCCAGGGCTGACTGCAGTCATTATTGGTCCTAATGAAGCAAACTGCAATGACACCATGGAGCTGCTTATCTTTAGAAAATCAGATACAGCAAAATATAAGTTATTTACAACTACTTCTCTATTGCGTAAATGGCTCTAACAGTAGTGTGTGTGTGTGTGTGTGTGTGTGTGTGTGTGTGTGTGTGTGTGTGTGTGTGTGTGTACCTAGTGAAGGCTCTCCCTCCGTCAGCCGCTGCAGCATGGGGTTGAGGGTGCCGATGAAGAAGTAATGCCTGAGTTGCATCACCGACAGCCAAAGCACGTGCCACACAAAGAGCCTGGACATCACACACTCACGGAAACTCTTCTCTGAGAGAGACGAGTAAAGAACAAAGATGAAGAAAATAGGATTCTTATTACTTTATTCTGTAATATTAAACCATGTTACTACAGTAAAGCACAGTAAAGTGAACAAACCTTGTTTCACAGGGACGTCCTTGTTGACGTCCAGTGAGTTACCATTCGCTGTTGTCAGCTCTGAGATCAGAGTCTTTGATTTACCGCAGGTCATCCTGGCAAAGGTCAAAGGTCACAATGTGTGAGCTACAGACTGAGGGCATTGTGGGAGTTCTTTGATAATTAATTATGCATTTTCACTCAGACTTTACATCCACACCCAAGACGTCTTTCTTGCTTGAGTATACTGACTTTTACTGTAAACTGCAGTGCTCTGTTGCATTTTCAAGCACTTCTAGCAAAGAGCACATACCAGAAAGTGTTCTGCAAAAGAGTCCTCCAAACCTTAAAATCATTTTTATTTTAATTTCCCAACACTCCCATCTCTCAAAGACACAATATCTGTTATGTATATGAAACTTCATCTGTGCAGATGGAATTTCTTGATGCAGCAGAATGAGAATCTGGTTTATTGCCACATTCTCACATGAATTAATTTTTTGGAATATGTAGAATGTAACTCTTTAAAATGCATTCAGAGAGGCGTGGCAGGCTGATCTGAAAGTACAATTTAGAGGTCAGAATTATTCTCAAGAATACATTCATCAATATTTGCCGCACATGACCTCATTCAATTTAAGGTGGCACACAGACTTCATCTGTCTAAAGTCTGAATCTCAAAGATGTATCCATCGGTTGATGATTCTTATATTAGATTTTAAAATTCACCTACAACATTTTAATGCATAATTAAAAAAAAAAATGTTTTTAATGAAAAAAGTTCACTGTACTTTTGCGAGGGGAAAAAACTAAAAGCAGGAAATAATCTATCTACACTTGATGTATCCCTGAAGCATTTGTGAGGTGTTGATGTGTGTGTGGTTTTGTTGTGGCGGATTTTATTAGTATGTATTTATTAAGGGGTTTAATAGAGTGGGTTCTGTAATAGGTTTTATTAGTACATAATTATAGTTTTACTTAGTATATGGTTTGTATTGTGAATATATATATATATATATATATATATATATATATGTATATATGTGTATGTGTATGTGTATATATGTGTATGTGTATGTGTATATATATATATATATGTGTATGTGTATATATATATATGTGTGTATATATATATATATGTATGTATGTATGTATGTATGTATGTATGTATGTATGTATGTATGTATATTTATGTATATATGTATATATATATGTATATATGTATATATATATGTATATGTATATATGTATATATATATGTATATATGTATATATGTGTATATGTATATATATATGTATATATGTATATATATGTATATATATGTATATATATATATATATGTATATATGTATATATGTATATATATGTATATATGTATATATATATGTATATATATATATGTATATATATATGTATATATATATGTATATTGTCACGTCTGTGCCTGAACTCGCACCTGCCACGCCCCCCCTCTGTCTCCACTCACTCACCTGCACTGCATCCACAATCACCGGAATACTGATTGCCAGCACCTGTGTTCACAGCATAAAGTCTCCTCACTCCCTTCACTCCGCATCTGGCCTCGTACAAAGTGGACTAAACCCCATGGACTTCCTCCCCAGATTCTGCAACGCGATTTTCCTGCTTTTTGCCCGTCTGTCTGCCTGATCCCGGTATCGTACCGTTTTCTGTTTGCTCCGTTGGTTCTCGTTTGTTCCGAGTTCGACTCGTGTACCTTGTTTTGACGCTCCCTGTTTTGTACTTTTAGTTCACTGTGCTTTTACGCCAGTCTCCTTATTTTCCAGTGCTTAGAGCCTGAGTATTCCTGAGTTCCTGATCCTTGTGTTCACCCCTCCCCTGTCTGTATGGTGTTTCCATCTGCTCGCTGGCTGAGCCTAATAAACTATTGTCAATTCCATCTCTGAGTCCTGACGTCCGTGACAGAAGGCCAGATCTACAAAACGATGGATTCAGCCAGCGGAGCCACCTCCGCTTCCTCTGTCACCCCCGCTCCCACCGCCACGGGAGACCCGTTCCAGGGTCTCGTCGAGGAGATGCGTCGCGGTCTCCTCGCCGCAGTCAACACCATGCCCGCTCCGCCCGCTCCAGCGCCTGCTCCTGCCCCGGTCGCCCACACCGACCGAGCCGTGCGACCGCCTCCGTTCACCGGGACCTCCTCATCTGCGTGCCGCGGATTCCTGTTCCAATGTGACCTCATCCTGGAGATGGAACCCAATCGCTACCCCACCGAGAGATCGAAGGTGGCGTTCGTCGTCTCTCTACTCCAGGGTAGAGCACTCCAGTGGGCAGAATCCGTGTGGCAGCAGAGCGGGCCCATCACTGCTTCCTATGCTGCTTTTGTGCAGCACTTCAAGGAGGTCTTCGACGCACCACCAGGCGATACTTCGACGCAGGTGCGCCTTCTCCGACTTCGTCAAGGCCGTACGCCGATTTTGGAGTATACCCTGCAGTTCCGCACGCTGGGGGCCGAAAGTGGCTGGAACGAGGCGGCCCTGTTGACCGTCTTCAGGCAAGGATTAGAGCCAACCCTCCGACTCCATCTCTCCGGTTATGACGACTCGGTCGGGCTGGAACGTTTCATCCAGCTCGCCATTCGGGTCGCCAACCGCCGTGAACATTGCCTACAAGACCAGCCACTGCATACTGTCCAGTCCCGAGCGCTGCCCACCGCCCAGTTCCCTGCGCCAGCCCGGTACCCCGCCTACCAGGGAGAGGAGCCCGAGCCCATGAGCGTGGACTCCCTGAGACTCACCCCTGAGGAGAGAAGCCGCCGCATCACTCAGGGCTTATGCCTTTACTGCGGAGCGCGAGGACATGTCGTGGTGACATGTCCTCTACGACCCCCACAAGCCCGGGTGAGTGCGTTTCAAGAAGATGTCTTTGTCTGTAAACCTCTGTTGGTCCCGGTAACCCTGACTACTCCCTCTGGTTCCTTTCCAGCCAAGGCTCTCATCGACTCGGGGTCCGCCGGCAACTTCATCTCCGGGGCTCTCTGCCAGCAGATAGGTCTGCCTAAGTCCTCGAGCCCCACTTCGTTCTCTGTCCACACCATCACTGGTCGCCCCCTCACTAAGCAAGTACGGCACCTCTCCAGTCCTGCTCGAAGTCGGCCTTTTCCACAGGGAGCAGATACAATTTCTCCTACTGGAGGGGTCAACTGCTGACGTCATCCTCGGGCGACCCTGGCTGATCCTGCATTCTCCATCGCTGTGCTGGGAGACGGGAGAGGTGACTCGGTGGGGTCCGAGATGCTTCGGCCGGTGCCTGCCTGCTGTCACTCCACGCCGCACTGCTGCACGCCGCCATTCCTCACGCTACGCACCTGTTCCTGCACGTATTGGCCTGCACGCCACCTCCATCGAGAGTCCCGTCGACCAGGTCAGCCTTGACATTCCTCCTCGCTACTCCCAGTTTAAAGATGTCTTCTGCGCGCAGCACACCTCCCCCCACACCGACCAGGGGACTGCTGCATTGACCTGCTGCCCGGTGAGCCTGTGCCTCGTGGGAGAATCTACCCCCTCGCTTTGCCTGAGCTGAAGGCCATGGAAGAGTACGTGACTGAGGCTCTTCAGCAGGGCTACATTCGTCACTCCACCTCTCCGGCTGCTTCTAGTTTTTTCTTCGTGAAGAAGGACGGTGGACTTCGGCCCTGCATTGATTACCGTGGTTTAAATAAGATCACCATCAAGAATCGTTACCCTCTTCCCCTCGTTCCATCGGCTCTGGAACAACTACAAGGAGCACAGATGTTCACGAAGCTCGACCTCCGGAGTGCATACAATCTGATCCGGATACGTGAGGGGGACGAGTGGAAGACGGCCTTCATCACCCCTAGTGGCCACTACGAGTATTGCGTCATGCCCTTCGGGTTGGCCAACGCCCCTTCTGTGTTCCAGGGTTTTATGAACGAGGTGTTCCGGGAGTATTTGCATCGGTTTGTGATAGTGTACCTTGATGACATCCTGGTCTACTCTCGGAACGAGACCGAACATTCCCATCATGTGTCCCTCGTTCTTCACAAGCTCCGTGAACACCACCTCTTTGCCAAGGCTGAGAAGTGCTCCTTCCACTCTGATCACATGTCTTTCCTAGGGTACAACGTCACTGCCTCCGGAATCAGTATGGACGAGGGGAAAGTGGAGGTCATCAACACCTGGACCCCACCTAAGACGGTAAAAGAGCTACAACGATTCTTGGGATTCGCCAACTTCTATCGCCGGTTCCTAAAGGGCTACAGCCAGATTACTGCTCCCCTGACCACACTTCTCCGAGGTAAGCCGAAGTCCCTGTTATGGAACCCTGAGGCAGCCGCCGCATTCGCCCTGCTGAAGAGAACCTTCATGTCCGCACCCATTCTCGCCCTGCCTGACACCAGCATTCCGTTTCTAGTGGAAGTAGACACCTCCAGCACGGGAGTGGGTGCGGTGCTGTCTCAGCGCTCGGGCGTTCCACCTCGTCACCATCCATGCGCCTTTTTCTCAAAGAAGTTCACCTCGGCGGAGCTAAATTACGATATTGGGAATCGAGAGCTCCTGGCAATAAAACTAGCGTTAGAGGAGTGGCGACACTGGCTAGAGGGGGCGCGTCATCCTTTCGTCGTGCTCACAGATCATAAGAACTTAGAGTACATACGTCAGGCACGTCGTCTGAACCCCCGACAAGCCAGGTGGGCCCTCTTCTTCACCCGATTTAATTTTACCGTCCAGGACCCAAGAACATCCAGGCGGACGCTCTCTCTCGCATCCATGACGCGCCGGAGTGCGTCGAAGAGCCGGAGGGCATCTTACCATCTCGCCTGATCGCTGCCCCGATCATATGGGCCCT